>NC_143507.1:23076590-23379621 GCF_051622355.1 Phaseolus vulgaris
AGTCTGGTCGTTTCACTCTTAAATCAGTTAGGTCTTTTTTCTTGGAACCAAGAGTTCCCTGTGGTTGGGGTAAATTCATTTGGTTTTCATCTATTCCGCCTTCCAAAACTCTAGTACTCTAGAAAGTTTTTAATGAGCGGCTTCCTATAGATCAGCATATTCAGAATAAAGGTTTGCATATAATTCTATGTGTACGCTTTGTGAAAAGCACGAGGAATCTATTCAACATTTATTTTGTGAATGTTCTAATGCTTTGCATATTTGGAGTTGGGTTCGCAAATTTTTCTTGCTTCTCATTTCTCTAATAAGAAGGATCTTCTTTATTTTATTAAGAGTGGTAGTAGTCCTTTGGTTAAATTGCTTAAGCTTGCTCTGGTAACTTTTTCTATTTGGATGATATGGCGTATGAGGAATTATACTAGATTTCAGGACAAGATTGATGTTTCTAGGGCTATTTCGATAATTAAAGATTTAACTTGTTTAGTGAAAAATTTGTCTAAAGCTTCAATGAAGAATGATATGTTGGATTTCAACGTGATTAAGTTTTTTTGTATTAATAATCGTACTGGTAAAGTTCTTCGTCCTTTTCCTCTTAGATGGGAGTTCCCTTCACTAGGTTGGGTTAAAATTAACACTGATGCGGTTGTTAGGTTTTGATCTTGCTACTTGTGGAGGTATTTTTTGTGGGAGTGTGTGGGAGTTTATTGGTTCTTTCTTTGAGTTTCTTGAAGTTGAGGCTGCTATGGTTGCTGAGTTTTATGGAATTATATATGCTATGGAGGAATCTCAAAAGATGGGGCTTACTAATGTATGACTTGAATGTGATTCTACCTTGGTTTGTGTTGCGTTTACTGCTAGGACTAATGTTCCGTGGATGCTTCATAATCGATGAAATACTTGTCTTAATTACTGTGGGAAATCACGTTTAGGATTACTTATACTTTTTGTGAATGGAATGTGTGTGTTGATAAGTTGGATAATTTAGGATTTACTCATAGAGAATCATTTCATTGATATAGTAGGCTTCCATCTAGTTTGTTCTTAAAATTCTTTATGAATACGTATAGTCTACCTATGTATCGTGTTTTTTAACATATGGGTTTTGGTCTAGTCCCCCATATTTTTTTGTATTTTCTTTCTTTTTTTTCTTTTTTTAATGATATTCTTTTCATGTAATGGTAGAGGATTGTTGTTACTTGACTTGTCAGCCTAGCTGAGATATCAAGTTGCATAGTGATGCCTAACATAAAAACTTTTATAAAAAAGACAAAAAATAAGACAAACAAACATTGTATTGTACTAAAGTGAACATTATGCTACAGTTAAACATGTAATTGTACTCTTAAATAGGTTTATTTAAATCAATATGGAATGTACATTTAAGTAAGAATACTTAGACATCCATAATTTCATTTAAGTAATGTCATTCAATATGATTTATTTTTATTTTAGTTTATTTTAATTTAAAGAAATATTTGAAAATATATGAAATTTAGAATCTCATTTTAGTTTTATTTGTTAAAGATAATTTATTTTTTATTTTTGAATAAAAAGTGATGTATTTAAACTATGAAAGAATAATTACATTATCCACTTTTTTGGATTACATTTAGTTTTAATAATTATGAATACAAGTTCATTAAAAATATTAATTAAATTATTATTAAATTGAGTATTTTTTTTAATTTTAAAATGTAATGTTTTTTTAAATATGTAATATAGTTTTTTTATCAACAAGGATAAATATGTAATATAGTGTGTGTTATATAATACTTTTAAGGCATAAAAAAGAAATGTAGAAAGATGTGCATATAAATATAATAATTATATTTTATTTAAATTGTGTATATGAATTAAAATAATCTAAATAAAAAATTAAAGAACATTATTGTTGTTCTATTTAGTGTTGTTGATTATATTGTTATTATCATTCTCAAAAGTAGAGTTAGTATAAAAGCTTGAGGATTCAGTTGTAACTTGATATGCCATTTGTGTAATTTGGTCCTCAATGTCGGTTGATCACACAACATGATCAACATATATACTCCTCTTGTGTGAGATATTGGAATGACTCGATAACACTACCAAACATGTGGAAATAAAATGCATGCAATCCATGCCCAAAGACTTTCTCATTGTTGTAATTGTTCATGTCCAAGCAAACACGTCAATTGCTTTCTCTCACAAAAGCCTTAAGTCATTTATCAAGAGGTTTAAATAAACATCTATAACATTTTTTAGTTGTCTAGGATTTGAAATCATCTTAGATAACATGACATATTTGTGTTTCATGCCCAACCAAAGTGAAACGTTGTAAAGGTTGCATGGTACATCAATTGTCTCATACATAAACATGTCAGTCAAGTCACAATCGAATCATGACGCTTGGACTACTATACACTATTAAGTTGAAAGAGTTATGCATTGACTATTGGTTATAGCACTACAAGAAAATCATCAAATAGAAACCAATTTTTAGATACCAAAATAATTAGTTGCAATAGTAACTAAATTAGAGACCATTTTAGAAACTAAAAAAAATGATTTCTAAATTAGTTTCTATTATTGTTAAATAGTTTCTAAAATGGTATCTAATTAGCTACCAATGTTTTAACTACCAATTATTTAGATTCTAAATTTGGTAGCAAAAACCTTGGTTGCTAATTAGATACCAATTTATAAACCATTTAATAATAATAGAAACTAATTTAGAAACCAAAAATTTATTTAGTCCCTAAAATGGTCTCTAATTTAGTCACTATAACAACTAATTATTTTTTTCTATAAAATTGATTTTTATTTCATGATTTTATTGTAGTGTAGCTTTTTCCCAAATGCAATAGTAAATGACCAACAATACTTATGCCTTTAAACCTTTTACTTCTATCTGTCTTTTCTCTTTCTTTTTTTCAAAATAAATTATTACCATATTTTTAAAGAAAAAAATATTCTATAAATTTATATTTTTCATTGTAGAGAAAAGTTTTAGCAAAACAAAAAATAATATATATAACTCTTTTCACAAATTTGTATCATTTTTTTTAATTTGTTCACAAAAATTAAAGAAAAAATGTTATCGTGTGAAAGTTAATGGTAAAATAATTTCAATCACCTTAAAATGACCAAACAATCTCAATACAACATCTAAACATAGTTAGAGTGTATCACATGGCAACATTATGTCATTCTTTCTCACATTTTTTTTTTCAGCAAAGAATTAATTAAATTAAATTGAGGGACACGTCAGGGGTGTCCCAACCCTTATACAAAAAATAAAAAACTCAAACCTACCAGCTAGTTTAAACTAACAGACTTAACAAAACAAGCCTAGGCTTCCAAAAAGAACAAACTCTACAATAGTCATGACAAACTCCTCTCAACATAAAACCCACAAACCACTCTTCATGATGAGTACAATGTTGCCCAGTATAACCTTAAAATTTCACGCATTCTTCCTATACCATCCTCTTTTAACTACTCCTGAAAATATGATGCTTTAACAACCCAACTAAGGAGCTTAGCTGCAAATTGCAAGACACACACACATTACCATAGACAGCTCAAGAAGCTTACTACTGGACTGCATCACAAAACTCAAAACTGCAGAACAATAAGGCCAACATCCTATTTTAGTCAGTTTAAAATGGTTGCTGCAATACACGCCAATGGTCTAATGTTGTTGGTTGTCCAATACACCCTAAAGAGCCAGCAATCTGCTTAGAAAAAGTCTGATATACAACAAAACCACCAAAGCGTGCTTATACAATTATCCTTCATGATCTACTTCCGCTTCAATAGCATTCTTCTTAGAACCTCTGCTTAGTTCTGCTTCCAGCTTTATCTTCAGAATCATTCCATGAACTCCCCAAAAAATGATAACTCTCTATTCCAGGACCTTATGTAGTGTTATGTACATGAAACTTCCATCATCCCTCTGAGAACTTTTCTCTCTTCATACTCCTTTTACCGAAGTAATTCCCTGCAACCCACAGCTTAACCTGCACCAGGAAAACAACCTTCCCCACCACTCAAACTAATACAAAGAGACAAGACAAATAACTTCTGCAAACTTATTAAAACATCCAACCGTACATACAGCATATATAAAAAGTTGTAATGACTCCTTTGATATACATTCAGTGGATTATGGAAAAAGTTGATTACACATTAATGCGCTTACCTTGTTACCATATTAACACAGGTTAAAGGTGATAAAATCCAATCAGAAAAGGAGAATTTAACTTTCTTTTCTTTATGTTTCATCCATACCCATGATTGTACTTGTGTCATAGTGAAAATTTCTTCTGCATCTACCTTTGCTTGGTTAAAGATAACCCTATTTCTATGCTTCCATATACTCCATACTATTGAGACCCAGAGGCTTTTCCATAATCTATTGCCATCCTGATTAAAGCAAATGCAAGAGAATTGTTCAAAATGATAATTCAACTCGTTGTGGTTCACCGAACTAATTCCCATCCAGCTAAAGCACTTATTCCATACTTTACTTGATTCCCTACATGAAAGGAGAATGTGTGCAATTGTCTCGTCTTCCCTTCCACATAAAACACATAAAGTATCCCCTAATGACACTCCCATTTTATGCAGATTCTGTTTTGTCGCTATCCTATTCGAGAGAGCCCTCCACACATAGAATTAGGCTGAGGGCATAACCTTCAGATTCCAGAGAGAACCAAACACTGATACCCCCCCCCCCCAGCCTATAATTTACTAACTTATTATAAGCAGATTTTACCGAGAATGTGTATGATGGAGGGTCGTTCCATGTCCTTAAATCCTCATTATCAGGTTGTAGTGACACCAGTGATATTATTGACATAAAATCCTCTACCATAGTATTTTCCCATTCAAACCATTCTCTTCTCCAGCTGAATTTCCACTCCCACCCCACTAGCGCAGAAATGCTAATCAAATGCGGCTATTTTACATTTACAAATGCGGTTATAGAGCCGCATTTGATCAGCACGCAGTTGTAAATAAGAGAAATACAAATGCGGCTATAGAGCGCATTTGTAAATGCGATTTACGAATGCGGTTATTTCAAATAACCGCATTTGTATATTATTCTGAATGAGCTCGCATTTGTATATTCTTCTGAATGAGCTGGGGTTTTAGGGGCACGTTGTTGGTGAAGAGTGGAAGGGGAGAAGAGGAAACACGGTAGCGGCGGCGGAAGCAGTGGCGGAGCGGCGAGAGCGAAATGCGACAGCGGCAGAAACAATGGAAGAGTACACATTCAAAATGCAGAGCGAAACCCATTAAAAACGAAAGCAATATGGAAAGCGAAAGCCATTGGAGTTCAATGCAGTTGTTAGGAGCAATGGAAACAAGAGAATAAGGGGCAATGCAGTTACGTACCTTCGAAAATGAAGAACTTCGCAACCAGAGAAAACGAAGAACAGATTCGCAAACGAAGAATGAACGAAACTGTTGAGCGCCTAAAATTTTTAGGGTAAAAACCATTTAGAAATGCGGCTAAACTTAAAAACCGCATTTGTAAATCAAGCTTTTTGATTTACAAATGCGGTTATTCAAATAACCGCATTTGTAAATCAAGCGTTTTGATTTACAAATGCGGTTATTTAAATAACCGCATTTGTAAATGGAAGCTCTTGATTTACAAATGCGGTTATTTAAATAACCGCATTTGTAAATCAAAATAATTTCAAAAATGCCACCGCGTTGTTTACGAATACGTTTAAGCGCTGAACCGCATTAAATAAGGAGCGTTCTTTTCTTATTTTTGTACTAGTGCCCATCTGCAATTGGTGCTTTAAAAAAGGGTAGAAGAAAGAGTGGTACGACATTGGTAACAGATTTTATAAGACAAACTCTTCCCGCGAATGACAAATTCCTTCCCTTCCATACAGACAGTTTCTTTCTTATCTTTGATAACACAGGTTCCCAAAGAGAACACCTAGATGGGTTGCCGCCTATAGGTAGGCCTAAGTATTTGAACGGTATATCCATTAGACTGCAATGGAGTATTTCCGAATACATTTTCACCTCATACCTATCTACTCCGATTGCGCCGATCTTGCTCTTATAAAAGTTTACTCTGAGGCCTGAGATTAATTCAAAACATCTTAAAATAACCTTAATATACATGATGTTATGCACATTTGATTCACATACAATCGTCCACAAATTGTAGTAAATTCACCTCCACCTTCTTATCCCCTACTTTAATACCCGAGAGCAAGTTTTTTCTTTTCGCTTGTTTTACTAGCCCAGCTAATCCTTGTGCGACAATCATAAACAAAAACGGTGCCATCAGATCCCCTTGTCCAAGGCCTCTAGTTGGTTTAAATTCTTTTGTCGGACTACCATTTACCAAAACCGAGACTGTAGCTGATTCAAGGAATGCTCTAATCCACTGAACCCATTTTTCGCAAAACCCTAGTCTTCCCATCATTTAAAATAAGAACTCCCAACTTACTGAATAATACGCTTTCTCAGAGTCAAGTTTCACAATCACCCCGCTTTTCCTCCTTTTTTTCAAGTCGTCCACAACCTCATTCACAATGAGGACACTGTCTAACAAACCTCTATTAGACAGAAAAGATGATTGTGATCCATCTATCACCTTCTCAATAACATTTTTGATCCTATTAGATAGCACTTTCGTCAAAATCTTGTACAAACAACCAACAAGTGATATAGGTATGTACTCTTCAAGGGATTAAGGATTCTCTGACTTTGGGATCAACGTTAAGAATGAAGCATTACAACCCTTCGGGATCTTCCCCTCTCTGTGAAAGAATTTTACGGCTCCCAACACGTCATTTTCTAAAAAATTCCAATTGTTTTTAATGAAGCTGAAGGTTACTCCATCTGGGTCAGGACTTTTATGACTATCACAATTCCAGATGGCTTCCTTTATTTCTTTTTCTTCGAACGGATTTGTCAAGAATTTGTTATCAGATTCGGATATCTCCTTGAATACCACATTATCCAGCCTAACTCCAATATCATCGATAGTCGACATCTTGTTTTTGTAGAACTCCTTAACCAACTCCTTTACCTTGTTTGGTTCTTCCACCCAGTTACCAGATTGATTACAATGTACTCCTTTTATCTCATTCCTCATCCTCCTCCATTTGATAGAAGTGTGAAAGAATTTTGAGTTTGAATCCCCTTGCTTAATCCATAATGCTCTTAACTTTTGTTGTAATAAAGATTCGTTTCTCTCATTTATGTCCTGTAACTGGCTCAAGACTTCTCTTCTTTCCCTGATCTTGTTTTCATCCAAGCCGTCTACATCATCTCTCATATCCAACTCTTGTATTTTCCTCAAGATATCAAGTTTGATCTTGTCAGTATGCTAAAAAACATCCTTATTCCATCATTTCAGGTTGCTCTTTAACATTTTCAGTTTCTCTTTTAACACTAAAATTTCATTTCCATGAACCAAGTAACTTTCGCACTTGCTTTTAACAAAATTTTCAAACTCCTTATCTTCCTGCCAAATGTCAAGAAACCTAAAAGGTTTTGGACCCCAATCTGGCACATTTGATTTTAGCACTAATGCACAGTGGTCAGATATTTGTCTATAAAAAACATATTGCTTACTTCCTGGCCAGTGTTGTAACCATTCAAAAGTCATTAAAAACCTATCAAGCCTGCTCTTTGCTTTACCATTAGGTCTATAACAAGTATATTTTCTTCCAATACATGGTATATCCACCATTTCCATATTATCAATGAAGTTATTATAACCTTGCATTTCTCTCTTATTACCACTTGCTCTATTAACCCCCATACGTTCCCTTTCGTTTCTGATGGAGTTGAAGTCCCCCAATATGCACCAAGAGTTACAAGGATCCCTTTGCCTAATCTCTAATAACTCTGTCCACATTTGCGTTTTCTCGTGCAGATTACAAGAAGAATACACATTTACAATAACAACAGGAATATTTTTCTCCTTAGAAAATCCAGAAAACACTATGAACCGTCTATTAATTATGTTATTAGAACACTGGAAGAACTTATTGTGCCAAGTCATGAGAATACCCCCTGACCCATTAGTTGTTTCACTAAAAAATAATCAATGTCGTTATCTCCCCATAACTTACAGCAGTAATTTAAACTGAAATTAGCCATTCTTACTTCTTACAAACACAACATTCTGACACCTTCCTTTCTAATCGTTTCCTTAATATACCTCCACTTCACAGGGCTTCCAAACCCTCTCACATTTAAAGTAAGAATTCTCATTAACAACCCAGATCCTCACCCACTTCCCTTTTGAATTTCATTATCTTGACCCTTTTTTCTAGTTCTTCTAGGTTTACCATAACTTTTCCTTCTTCCCCGCATGTAGGCCCTAACTGTTTACCCAATTCTCATACTTTAATCATTTCTAAACTTCCATGTTTTAACCAGAATAAGCGATTACAGTTGTTAATGGTTGTATCGGAAACAGAATTACTAATTTGAGATAGAACTGACCTTATATTCTTGAGTTCTTCCCGCTTACTATTTTGCTTGATTCACCCACCCAGAACACTCTCCTTTCCATTGTAGCGAATGAATTAGTAGTGATCGATTTGTTGACTTGCTTTTTTTGGTTGTCCATTTCATCCGCGAGCAGTTGAGACCTCTTTTTTCTTTGCTTGCCAAACAGAAAATATGTGTCTTTAATTCTACTTGATCTCGATCCGGATTGAATTTGGCTTTGCGTATGTTTGTTCTTCGTAACGTCGAAAGACTGTTGTGTAGATGATTGGTAGGCCTCCGCCTCTTGTGACACGCGTAAAGAGTCTTCCACCCTCGATACTGACTTAATTGATTCGTGCTCCCCCCCTATCCTCTTCCACCGACATACATGGAGATTTCCTCCTTCTCTCCTGCGTAACCTCAAGCAACTTAGAGGGAAGAGCGGTGACTGCGCCGTTTCTGGTTTTCTCATGGTGTGCGGTGGCTTTGTCTTTCCCAATTTGTCCTCCCTGTTCTGATTCGTCGAGATCGTGAAATTTTTCTGAGATGAACGGGCCTCCAGGCGACCCGTTCCATAACGTCTCCTCTCTACAAACAACTGGGTCAGGTTTCAACAAAGCCTCATTGTGATTTCTACCTCTACACCTCCCTTCCTTTGTCACATAGATTGCAATAGTCTCCCCATCTTGGGCCATTTCTAAAGGCCCAAACCGTTTTTCCACATCAGCCCTGCTAAGAGTCGTTGGGGTTCTAGACCCTAGGTTTTCCTTTCCTATGATTGTACTGAAAATAGGTGCAGAGAAAGGACCTATGGGTCTATCCAAAAAAGACTCGCCACAGCGAAATGGTGCGTTAGGTTCCGATCTCCGATGGCCTTGTACCGACAGTGACTGAGCATTACCCATTACCGCCATCGATTTCTCCTCAACTACCTTTCTACCCTCCTCGAAATCCCTGCTCCCCGATCGCACTGATGCATTAGACGCAAATGAGTTAGCCTCTGTTTCCATGCTTTCAGATTCTTCGCTCCATTGGCATTGACAAAGTTTATAATCTGGGACTGTGCATTCTTCCTCCACCGATACTTGATACAACACTTCGTTCATTTTCATATAACTGGTAATCTTTGCCTCACAACCCACTGACACTCTACTTTTGAACCTTGCATACTCGAGCTCTTCCAATGCCAAAGATGCCTCGTCAACCTCGATAAGGATTCCCAGTAACACTGCAATGTGCTTGAAAAAATTTGTATTCCATAACTTCAATGGTAAGCCCCTTGATATGATTCCAATAGCAAGATAGAGATATTTCATAGACGTATTATGGAATCAACTTGAGTTGGAATATGATTAGGCACTTTTCTAGAATTGGATCAATGTTCTTTCATTCAAGAACTCACCAAATCTTAAGTAACCAAGCCAAAACTCATATAGAAATCCATTTCTTGTCAAATGAACCGATTAAATTGAACAAGAAAGTAAATCAACCGAACAAAAGCATGAAAAGAAACTAATGACCCCATTAAAACAGTAAGGAATTGAAAAGAACCAAACAAAAGTGCAAGAAAAGGAAGATGAACCGATTAAAAGAAACTAGAACGGTCTAAAACATGTTTTTGGAATTCATATGGACATGGCAATGGAGGAATAAGATGGAAAGAGAAGAAGACTTATGTGGTTGGAGTTGTTGGAGATGAACACGCCACTTGAAGGATACAAGACTTCACAATGAGTGTAGATGCCGCCACTTGAGGTTCCAAGATGCACTCAAGATGAGACTAGAAGAGGAGAAGACAAATGTCACTCACTCAATCACCAATTTGGGAGAGTTTCGGTAGTTCAATATCAAAATTTGTATTTAGAAGAACCCAAGCCCTCCTTATATAGGAGAAGGATCGGTCAAAGAGTACATAAAGCTTACATAAGAAGCTAACCAAAAGTCCCTTTCTACATTACCCACTCTAGCGCCTATAGTGAAGTATGAAGGGACACTCTAGAATGTTCTAAACTAAAGATGCTTTTACAAAAGAGGTATCTATAGGTTTCCCTGTAAGCACCTTCCTAAAAACTATATATTTAACAATTCTACATTCTATACAAAAGATACTACAAAAAGATAAAACATTTTACCACTACTTCCTAATTCTTTAAATTTGCTCCTTGTAATTCTTTGAGGTAAGCTAATATCTTCATGAGCACCTTCAACTTCGGCTTCTACCTCTTCTTGATCTTGATCTCCATCATACTCCCGGAGTTGGAGAGAATTCGATCACGAATTCTGGAGACCTACAGAAAAAGGAGTTAGACCATTGATATTAAATGTATGACTACCAAGGAATGTATCAGGCAAATCTAACTCATAAGCACTATCATTAATCCTCTTTAGGACTTGAAAAGGTCCATCTCCACGAGGCATAAGTTTGGACTTCCTTTGAGTAGGAAAACGATATTTCCTCAAATGAAGCCAAACCCAATCACCTTCATCAAATAATAATGTTTTTCTCCTTTTGTTGGCAAGTTCAACATACTTGCCAACCTTCTTCAAAATTCTCAACTTGATGTCTTTATGCAAAATTTTAATAAAAGAAGCTTTGTCATCACCATCTTTGCACAAGACATCCTCAAGTATGGGAATAGGAAGAAGATCAAGAGGTGTTAAGGGATTAAACCCATAGACAACCTCAAAAGGAGAATGTGAAGTGGTAGAATTTAATACACGATTATAAGCAAATTCAACATGTGGTAGTAAATCCTCCCAAACTCTAGGATTCTCGGAAATAAAGCATCTCAATATTTGTCCCAAAATTCTATTTACCACTTCGGTTTGACCATCGGTTTGTGGGTGACAAGTAGTAGAAAAAAAAAGTTAGAACCAAGTTTACCCCACAAGGTCTTCCAAAAGTGACTCAAGAACTTGGAATCTCTATCGGACACAATAGTTCTAGGAATTCCATCTAAACGAACCACTTCTTTGAAGAAGAGGTTTGCAATATGACATGCATCATCCACCTTGTGGCAAGGAATAAAGTGAGCCATCTTTGAAAAACGATCCACTACCACAAAAATGGAATCCTTACCCTTAGATGTCTTGGGTAATCCTAAGATGAAATCCATAGAAATATCAACCCAAGGCATTGAAGGGATAGGTAGAGGAGTATATAAACCATGGGGATGCATTCTAGATTTAGCTTTACGGCAAGCTATGCATTTTTCACACAAACTATGAACATGTTTATGCATATGAGGCCAAAAGAAATGCTCATGTAACACATCCAAAGTGTTTGCAACCCCAAAATGGCCCATTAATCCTCTCTCATGTGCTTCCCTAACAAGAGATAATCTAATGGAGCTTTGGGGAATACAAAGACGTTTTCCTTTAAAAAGAAAGCCATCTTGTATAAAAAAAATCTTTGTGTCCACCTTTGATGCACTCTTGATAGATAAGAGAAAAATCAAAGTCATCATGATAAAGATCCTTAATGTGATCAAAGCCAAGAAATTGAGAACCCAAAAGATTGAGCAAGGCATAGTGTCTAGAAAGAGCATCGGCCACAACATTATTTTTTCCTTGCTTATGTTTGATCACATAAGGAAATTGCTCAAGGAATTCCACCCACTTAGCATGCCTCTTATTGAGTTTGTTTTGGCTTTTCAAATATTTAAGAGATTCATGATCACTATGAATCACAAACTCTTTAGGAAAAAGATAATGTTGCCAAGTAAACAAAGCTCTAACAAGTGCATATAATTCTTTATCATAAGTGGAATAGTTGAGATGACTACCTTTCAATTTGTCACTAAAGTAAGCTATGGGGTGGCCCTCTTGAAGGAGAACAGCCCCAATGCCTATACTTGAAGCATCACATTCAATCTCAAATGTTTTAGCAAAATTAGGAAGTGCTAAAATGGGAGCTTTAGTCAATTTTTCTTTTAAAACATCAAAAGCATGTTGTTGTGCTTCTCCCCATTTAAAAACCACATCCTTTTTTACTATATCATTGAGAGGTGCAGCTATGGAACCGAAGTTGGGCACAAACCTTCTATAAAAAGAAGCTAGGCCATGAAAACTTCGGCCATCATTCACATTGGTAGGGGTTGGCCAATTTTGAATGGCTATGACCTTAGATTGGTCGACATGAACCCCTTTATTACTCACAACGAACCCTAGGAATTCTATATGATCAAGTGCAAACATACATTTAGCAAGGTTAACATACAAATGTTCTTTCCTAAGGGTTTCTAAGACTTGTCTAACATGTCCCTATGGTCATACAAAGACAAGCTATAAATGAGGATATCATCAAAATAAACAACAACAAACTTGCCAATGAATGGTCTTAAAACATGATGCATGAGACGCATGAAAGTACTTGGAGCATTAGTTAAACCAAATGGCATAACTAACCACTCATATAGACCAAAGTTGGTCTTAAAAGCCGTCTTCCATTCATCACCCAGTTTGATACGGATTTGATTGTAGTCGCTCTTAAGATCAATCTTTGTAAAAATTTGGGAACCATGCAATTCATCCAACAAATCATCAAGCCTAGGTATGGGATGCCTATACTTAATTGTAATGTTGTTTATAGCCCTACAATCCGAACACATCCTCCATGTGTTGTCCTTTTTAGGGACAAGTATAATAGGCATAGCACAAGGGCTCATGCTATCTTAAACCCACCCTTTAGCAATCAATTCCTCAATTTGTTGGCGAATTTCCCTAGTCTCACTTGGATTAGTCCTATAGGCCGGACGATTAGGTAAAGAAGATCCCAGAATTAAATCAATTTGGTGCTCAATCCCTCTCAAAGGTGGAAGGCCTTTAGGAGGATCTTGAAACACATCTTGAAACTCCTTTACCAAATTATCCAAACAATGGGAATTATCCACAAGTGATTCTAACTTAAGAGGTCTAGGAATAGCTAAGAAGATAGGAGTGTGAGAAACTATATCCCTTTGAACCTCATGTCTAGAAATAAGAAGCGAATGCTTAAGACTCTTTTCTTTTTCATTCTCCCTCTTTTTCTTCATAAGAATTTGGTCCTCATGGACTTCTCTTGGAGAGAGAGATTTTAAAATGACCTTGTGACCATGGAAATCAAAAGAGAGTTTATTGGTAAAGCCATCATGAAAAACTTTTCTATCAAATTGCCAAGGCCTTCCCAAAAGAACATGTGTAGCTTCCATGGGCACAACATCACACATGACCTCATCTTTGTATTTTTCCAATAGAGAAATGAATGAGGACTTGTTTATTCACAATAATTTTGCCTACTTCACTCAACCATTGCAATTTGTAGGGCTTTGTATGAGAGATAGTAGGCAATCCAAGCTTATCTACTACTCTTGTACTAGCCACATTAGCACAACTACCTCCATCCACTATTAAAGAACAAATGTTGTTTTGAATAAGACATCTTGTATGAAAAATATTTTCCCTTTGACTTTCATCAAAAGGTTGTAAAACTTGGCCAAGAAGTCTTCTCACAACCAACAAATCTCCTTCAAGTGGACTCTCACTCTCATGCTCACTAGATGATCTAGAATGCGAAGAATGCTTAGGTGAATCCGAATCATGCTCACTAACTACAATGCCATTATGCACAAACATATTCCTTTTAGAAGGACAATTAGCCGCAATATGACCATAACCCATACACTTAAAGCATTTCTTACTAGATGATTTGATTGGAGATTTAGTAGTAGAAGTTGAAGGCCTAGATTCCTTGGGTTTGAAAGAAGAATCCTTAGAAGGAAGTTTGGAAAAAGATTTTTTATTTTTCCAAGAGTTGTTGTAGTAACCATCATTGGGAGAATTTTTAAAAGCATTTCGTTTAGCAATTTAGGCCTCAACCTTCATTGCAAGATGAACCAAAGATCCCAAAGATGAATACTCTTGAAGCTCAACAACATCTTGAATATCCCTCCTTAGACCACTTACAAACCTAGCTATCAAGGCTTCCTCACTCTCTCTCAAATTAACTTGAAGTAAAAGCGTTTCCAACTCCTTGAAATATGCATCCACACTTAGCGTGCCTTGTTGAAACCGTTGGAGCTTCAACATGAGGTCTTTCCTAAAGTGTGGTGGTACAAACCTAAAGCGCATACACTCAATCAAATAGTTCCAAGAGACCACGAGAGGTCTCTTGTTATAACAAATGTCTGTTACATAGCTATGCCACCATTTCATGGCATAATCAACAAATTCTAGGGTGGCTATCTTCACCTTTTGATCTTCCTCAACCTCATAGGTGTTAAAGATTTGTTCACATTTAGCCTCTCAATCTAAATACATATTAGGATCACTATCACCATTAAAACTAGGAACTTTAACAAAAGGAACTTGTGGCTTTGACTCTTGGTGAGGTCTTTGGTCACGGTAATGGCTTCCCCCATTGGAATGATGATGATGTCTCCTTCGTCTAGGCTCATCTCTATGACCGTGAGCAGATGCAGAACCCTTAGAAGAATGTCTTGGAGAAGGTTTTCTCTCATGCAAAGAATGGACAACTCCTTCTTGCTTCAATTCAATCTTGGCCATACGTTCTTCCAATCTTTGCAATGCTTCATCCTTTTGAGCAAGAGCCTTCCTTGCTTCTTTCAATTCATTAAGAACATAAGCTCTATGAGTAGAGCGTGGCTTAGAAGATTCAGCACTTGAATATGTATCCATGATAAAAGAAAATAGCAAACACAAAAACAACCAAAGTTAAGAAAACAAGGTTAGCAACAACAAATATATCAAAGTGCCGAAGGGAAGAGTCACTCAATTCACTCCAAGAAAGAAAACTTCCCTTATCCAATCTGATCTTGAGGCCTTAGTAACCTCAAATGAAAGATGTCAAAGCAGCAACACTCAATCTCAAAGCTAAGCACCACAAAACCAAAGAACAATAAAAGACAATCAAGAAAAAGGTGTAAACAATAAAAGGCTAGAACAAAAGGAATACAAGAATTATGACAAACTCAAAGATTAATGAGGAAAAGACAAGAAAGAAAATAAGGTACTCAATGAAAAAGAAGGCACACAAAAGAGACCTAGAGAAAAGCACTAGATTAGATGAAGAAAACAAAAACAGAACTACTAGAAAATATTTTTGTGCAAACTGTGCGTGATGTTTACAGATTTATCTGGAATGATATAAAGTGAACTGGATTATGAAATTGTAACCACAGGAAGTTCAAGATCTTATCTCAACAATGGCACTGGAATTACACAAAAACAGTAAGCCAATTAATTGTGATAAATTTTGTAAAATCACTGCTAGATTACTGTATTTTTTTTTTCAGCAGAATTACACACTGTTCGTATTTTATTTATCATATTTTTTGTACTTTGAATTTTGAAGTACTTCTTTTTTCTATTCTTTTATAACACTTTGAAGAACTCAAATCCAGAATTTCAGAAATTTCTAGTAAGCAAATCAATTGCAATAAATTGAAACAGTTAGCACATTTTCATAAAACAGAGGAAACCTAACAGGAATGAAAAACAGAATTAAGAACTAACAAAGACATAATAGAAATGATGTTTAAGAACTTGTATAGGTCTAATACACAAGTATGAACTCAATACTAAAAAGAAAATGCTCCAAAGGATCAAGAAACAAACACATAAAACTGTACCACACAAAATCAAGAAACAAAAATTACAACAAAAGGACCACAAAGAATTGATAACATTGTTGGAAGAAACATGACTTGACAAAACTTTATAAGGATTCACAAATCAAAAAGACACAAAGACAATGTAATATCAAAAAGAAAACAGCAAGAAAACTCAAAAATAACCTAAAACAGGAAGGAAACAACAAGAATAGAAAGTTCTTGAATTAAAGAGCCTACAAACAACTCAAAACACAAACAAAAATAAACCTGGCTCTGATACCACGTGATATGATTCCAATAGCAAGATAGAGATATTTCATAGACATATTATGGAATCAACTTGGGTTGGAATATGATTAGGCACTTTTCTAGAATTGGATCAATGTTCTTTCATTCAAGAACTCACCAAATCTTAAGTAACCAAGCCAAAACTCATATAGAAATCCATTTCTTGTCAAATGAACCGATTAAATTGAACAAGAAAGTAAATCAACCGAACAAAAGCATGAAAAGAAACTAATGAACCGATTAAAACTGTAAGGAATTGAAATGAGCTGAACAAAAACATGAAAAGAAACTAATGAACCGATTAAAACAGTAAGGAATTGAAATGAACCGAACAAAAGTGCAAGAAAAGGAAGATGAACCGATTAAAAGAAACTAGAACGGTCTAAAACATGTTTTTGGAATTCATATGGACATGGCAATGGAGGAATAAGATGGAAAGAGAAGAAGACTTATGAGGTTGGAGTTCTTCGAGATGAACACGCCACTTGAAGGATGCAAGACTTCAAGATGAGTGTAGATGCCGCCACTTGAGGTTCCAAGATGCACTCAAGATGAGACTAGAAGAGGAGAAGACAAATTTCACTCACTCAATCACCAATTTGGGAGAGTTTCGGTAGTTCAATATCAAATTCTGTATTTAGAAGAACCCAAGCCCTCCTTATATAGGAGAAGGATCGGTCAAAGAGTACATAAAGCTTACACAAGAAGCTAACCAAAAGTCCCTTTCTACATTACCCACTCTAGTGCCTATAGTGAAGTATGAAGGGACACTCTAGAATGTTCTAAACTAAAGATGCTTCTACAAAAGAGGTATCTATAGGTTTCCCTCTAAGAACCTTCCTAAAAACTATATATTTAACAATTCTACATTCTATACAAAAGATACTACAAAAAGAGAAAACATTTTACCACTACTTCCTAATTCTTTAAATTTGCTCCTTGTAATTATTTGAGGTAAGCTAATATCTTCATGAGCACCTTCAGCTTCGGCTTCTACCTCTTCTTGATCTTGATCTCCATCACCCCTGCATCTCACCCATACCAATTTGTCTACCGCTACAAATTGTTCTTCCCATGGAATGATTGTATCAAACATTTCTTCAAACCATTCTTTATTCTCTCCTCTATGGCTTCTTTGATCTTCAATTCATTTTCCCCCTTCAGTAACACATGGAATCCCCCCAGAAATTTAACCTTTATGTAGCCAAGGCCTCCCAAAATAAAGCTTTCGTTCAAGTTTGATACATTGTTTAAATCCGAAACTCTCCCAATATAACACTTGTTTAGCCATTCTCTTGGAGTTTCCTCTGCTCTAAAGTGAATAGCATGCAAATTTTCTCTGTTCTGCGTTTGTGCTCTATTTCTATAACCATACTTGACAATGTTTGCGTACGTGTTTGTTCCTTTTGCCTTCCACCCTCTTTCTCCGACTCTATTGCCTTCTCTTTCAGCTTAACATTCCACTCCTTTCACTACAAGAAAAATCCAATTTATCTACGGACAAAATCCGTATGTAATAGCCAAAATCCGTAGGTAACGAAAACAGCATTACCCACCAACTGCAATCCGTAGGTAATACCCACTGACTCTAAGTCCGTAGGTAATGTTAAAATACTTAATTTTTAAAATTATAATTATTATTTGAATCTTTTTTTTTTTATTTTTAATTATTATTTACAAATATTTTTTTTTGCCAATTTTTATGAATTTTATTGATAATTATTATATATGCTATGACAATTATTATAATTAATGTTAGAACTCAACTGCAACAGGTGGGACTCGAAGCCAAGTCCCTTGAGACATGTCTATAGAAGCTTTAACCATTACACCAGTCAAGTTTTGTTGTCATGTTATGATTATTATTATATTTATAAGTATGATTATCAATATTAATATAATTAATAAAATAAAAATTAATAACATTCTTCATATATTTAATATCATCATTATTATTAATATTGCTTAATATTATTAAATATTATTAAATATTATTAAATATTATTAATATTATTAAATATTATTAATATTATTAAATATTATTAATATTATTAAATATTATTAATATTATTAAATATTATTAATATTATTAAATATTATTAATATTATTAAATATTATTAATATTATTAAATATTATTAATATTATTAAATATTATTAATATTATTAAATATTATTAATATTATTAAATATTATTAATATTATTAAATATTATTAATATTATTAAATATTATTAATATTATTAAATATTATTAATATTATTAAATATTAATAAATATTATTAATATTATTATTATTATTATTATTAATATTATTAAATATTATTAATATTATTAATATTATTAATATTATTAATATTTATTAATATTATTAAATATTTATTAATATTATAAATAATGTTAATATTATTAATATTATGAAAAATGTTAATTTTATATATATTTTTATTAACACTATTTATATTATTAATGTTATTATTATTGATATTATTAATTTTATTATATTACTAATATCATTAATATTATTATTATTAATATAATACTATTTATATTATTTAAATTATTATATTAATATTAATAATATGTATAATAGTTGGTAGGTAATAGAGATCCGTAGGTAAAAGTTGGTAGGTAATAAGATCCGTAGGTAATAGTTGGTAGGTAATATTGAATTTACCTACGGATTCAAAATTCGTGGGTAATAGTTGGTAGGTAATGCTGAATTTACCTACGAATTCAGAATCTGTAGGTAATGTCCGTAGGTAATGTTGTTCATAGGTAATATCCGTAGGTAATGCTGAATTTACCTACGGATTCAGATCCGTGGGTAAAAATCCGTAAATAATACTGATTTTTTTTTGTAGTGTTTCTTGTTTCTGCTGCCCTGTTGTGTTTTGGTCTATTAGCGTTCAATTTCCAGCTCCCAATCCATATTGTGTTCAGATGATTTTCCAACTCCCTATTATTTTGTACTCCCTGAAATCTTACTAATCCAAACCTTTGCTTCTTAATGTTTAATCTATTAGATATGAAGACATCGCTCACCCTTCCTCATCTTCGGAAAATTTTCCACAAATCTGATTCTTTGAGATCGAAAGAGAAGTTAGAAAAGAAGAAAGGTGTTCCTCCTTGATTCATTTTTCAGTTTGAGAACCCTCAACAGTAACCAGTATTATTTCTCACATATAAAAAATGCTTGCAAGGTTGCAGCTTGCATTTGTGTTTTTGAGAGATGCATTTGTATTTTTAAGAGATGGAAGGAATCAATGGCTTACATCAGAAATTATGTTCACACATATTCTATAAATAAAGAAAAATTTCTACCATCACTCTTTCTAGAATCAACAAAATATACAACATCCAACAAAAAATTTATTCACACCCACATCTGATACAATTGCAAGATTGGTGTTGTAGCCTACGGTGTCCTTGCTTGTACCATTTCCTCTTTATTTTTATCCATCACTTGGTTCTTTACACCTGTATGACAACTTCGGTAAGTTACTAGGTTGCATACTTGATTTTTGTTATCCCCAAATCCTCTAATGTAAGTGTCGTGTTGATCAAAATGGTCCTTAGATGTTGGTCATGCTCTGATTTCTTCTGGATAGTCCCACTGCAGCATATTACAACCTTCAATCAGCAAAGGTCAATTTTATTATCTCATATTTTTTTTATCAGTAAATAATAAATAAAATAAATTAGATATACCACAAATTCCATTATTTGGGAGGCACTCTACCCGCATTAGCTTCACTATCAGGCATAAGAAATCTCTTTACTGCTCTCATTTCAAATCAGGTACATTGAAATATGGATAAGAATATGTAAAATGTTAGGCTATGAGATTCATAACAGTGTACTGCCATATATAATATTAATAACGCATCACATAACTCATGCATGTTCCTGTATTACATCACCTAGCCTATACTATCATGCATATAACATTAAAGAATCAAATGTGAAATGTTATATCAACAATTCGTCCTATCTTTTCTTTACACTTTAAATGCACATTCTAGGACAAAAACACTACAAACCGGTTTTACCGACAATCAAAATCTATCAATAATATCAAAATTTTATCACTATATGAACATTAATAATGAAAAAACAATAGTCAATAATTTGTCGGTAATTATCAACATACATAAACATATATTTATGAAAGGAATCAAACTCAAATCCAATTAATAATATTAATATTTTCATTTTAATATATATTAATATAAATAAAATTATTAATATTAGTTTTATAATAAATTATTTTTAATAATAAAAAATTATTATTATTATTATTATCATCACAGTCATCATTATTATTACATCAATTTATTGAATTAATATTTTTGTGTTATTTTTATTATTATTATTATTATTAATAATATTAAATTAGTATTTTCAGTTTGATAAATATTAATATAAAATAAATTTTTAGTATTATTATTTTCATAAATTATTATTAATAATAAAATTATGAATATTATTACCATAATTATTTTTATTAATATTATTATCTTTCTTATTATTACAAATTATTATATTAATATTTTTATTTTAATATATTAATATGAAATAAAATAATTAAAATTAAAATTATCGTAAATTATTATTAATATTATTATTGTAATTATTATCATAATTATTTTTATATTATTATTATCTTTATTATTATTACATCAATTTATATCCATTTCTATATAAAATTTTATATAAAATTATTAGTATTATTATTATAAAAAATTATTTTTAAGATTAAGAAAATTAATATTATATATCATAATTAATTTTATTATTATCATTAATATTATTACTATTATTATCTTAACTAATAGTATTGTTATAATTATTAATATTGTGAGATTTAACAATGGATATTATCAACGGATATTATACGGACAAATAATACTAGCGTCTAGTTATAAATTTATAAATATTGATTTGCGTTGTATAACCAGCAAATGTTATTCATAGATAAACATAAATGTTATAATTTTTTTATTTTTCATATTTAATTGTAAAGTTTGTGGTAATTAATCATTGTTGAACAAGAACTTATTTTTGTGCTCCCTCACCACTGCAACCAACATTACTTTCCAAATCATATTTTCTATTCTGCTAAAATATGACAAGCAAAATTTGATTAAATTTCTACACTGTTTGGTTTTGAGACGCACGGTTACTATACCTTCTCATTTGTTGGATAAGTTTTATAGTATACGGGTAATTTACAATCAAAGAAAAGATGGTTAACTGATTCCTTACATAATATAAATTGATCTGTGACTAAAGTTATCTCTTATAGCCACACCGTTCAGTTTCATTCTCAACAATTGTGTGACTAGGAGAATAGTTTAAACCTAAATAAATTCAACAAATTAACATAAAAAAACAAGTAATTAAGATGTTCAAAGAGAACTCAATTACATAAGTTTTTTTTTTCAGAGTTCTAAGAAGTTTTTGAAGAGAAACTTTTTCAAGTTTTTAGCGACGTGTAAAGTTGCAACATATGATCTTTATCCGCTAAACAAACTTAAAAAAAAAGTCTACACTTCATCATTACAATTAGATTTTATCAAAAGATCACAAGTTGTTTATTCTGATTTGAAGCTGTCTAAACCTTTGCTTACTGGTTTTTTTTATGTTCCATTTTAAACAACACAACCGTGTCTATTTAGCTTTTGTTTTGAGTACAACAGTTCAATGACAAGTTTTTATTAAGAATGGTGTTTAGTAAACATGCGCAAATAATTAAGGACACTCACGTTCTAGTTGCTCTTACTGACTAAATTTATTTGACTGGATTAGTTGGTGATTCCAGGACTCTTACTTCACATTAATTTATACAAAGGTTTTTATAAACATAAACCCTAAAAAAGATTTATTACTTATAAACAAAAATTATATAAATTAATGATACTTATTGTATACTTGAAACTTTTACTAAACTTTTTCTCAGCTCTTCTAATAGTAATTTTTATTATTTAATTACACATTTTACCATTTAACTATATCATTAATTTTCAAATTTCATTTTTACAGATAAAAAATAATAATTTTCAAATTCTTTTGGTACATTTTTACCCTAAAATTCTAAATATTTTCTGCATTTTATCATTTTTTCCCCATATTTTTACTTTCGTATTTTCCAATTTTTTACACATTTTAATGTCATATTGATAATAAAATGACGTTGTTTTGTAAACATTATTATGAAACAACCTCATTCCATAGGAATACTTTGTTATATTTAAGATTTTGTCATATATTTAACATATCGTTAAAATGCACTAACAAAATATTAGTAAAATGTATGAGAAAATAAAAAATATACCTTAGTAAAATGTGTAAGAAAAGAAATTTAAAAATGTATAAAATTCTTAAATCGATAATTGAATTTTTTTTTTATAAGCAAGAAAATAAATAAATAGGAAACATTATAGGATATTCCAACTCTATTACGAGTTATCTACTACGGGTTATGTACATTCATAACTCAAAAAACCTGAAAATCATAAAAAAAAAAAACATGTACACATCAACCCTATATGCATCAAAATTCTGACTTTCAGTTAAATTCGATAATAGATGAATGATATAATGTGTGAAGAAACCTAATTTTTATGTTTAATTACCAATTTTTTGTTATTTATTACAATAGAGTTTACAGTTGGAATTAGTTTTTAGAGGAGGAAGGTCATCATAATGATGGGAAAATCTAGTGGGAATAATGTAATCCACTAAAAGAGTAGCATTCATGATTTAGGTATTATACACAATCCTTTTAATTAGTAGTTTAATTAATTAATGTGGAAATGTTGTTAAGTGATGTTTTTATGTGTACTTTCTTCAAATAATGGTATTGACCGTACTTTAGTTATGCATGCGTATACATGAGAATATAACATCCTCATGTTAATTAGCATTTAATTTGTTGGGACCAGTTCATCAGACAGCACTGCCACTGTACGAAGATGCCTAATATCACCAACCACATCTTCAGCATATGCTAACACTCAAATTTACTACACAATCTCTGCCTCTCTGCACACTCTTAATTTAAAATGCTTTCAATGCCCTTTGGGACAAAGATTTAGTTTACTTCCAAACAGTTTCTTAATTTACAAAAAAAACAAAAAAAAAGTTGAACTGGTTCTGCTTTTGATCATTTATTTTACAATCCATTGCGCGTTTTGCACAATTAATTAACTTTGTTCCTGGTACTTTTCAGCAAAGAATTCATCGTAGTGTTTTGTTGTTCATAAAGGTGGCAAACACGTTCGAACATAAAAAAATAATTGCAAGAGAATGGCATGATTAGGTTAATTAGTCGTAAGTACTTTGGTTAGTGTTTTCCTTACAAAATGCCGAGGAGAAAAGGATATGCTATAATAATGGCATCTAATACTTTATATATATATCTTATCACTTAGAGAACTCAAACCTTATTAATGTAAAACATAGCCCGAGAACTAATTTTCTATCTCACAAAATCCCCTTCCTCATGTTAGAGGAATGATGACAAGATTAGGTTTGTTGAAATGATCGAGATTTTCAAATTTATTAATTTGAAATTTGCTTCATCTTTTGCAACCCCTCTTAATTACATTTTCAACCATTTGTCTTTGTTTGTCCTTTTGACATTTTTAAATGAATCATAACATGTCTTTTAAAAATGTAACATTTTTCTCTCTTAATAATAACTATGATGTATATATACTTTTGTTGTGGTTTAATTTTGTTTTGGATATCCAATATTTGTTAAGTATATTTTTTGGTTCAATACTTTTACGTTAAATTTATTTTCAAACTTTATATCTATTTAATATTTGTGGTAAAACAAACTATTATAATAAGTTTTTGCTAGTTTCTTTTTAACATAACAAATGAAAATTCTGTACTAAAATGTAAAAATATTTTATTTTAATTTATTATTGACGTGAATGTTTTAATATTATAATATATGAAAATTCGTTTGATATGATTGCAATAGTTTTTTTACTACAATTTAATATATCTAAAATTTGGAATAAGAATAAAATGAATTTTGTATTGTAATATAAAGATGAAAACTATATTTAACTTAAATATAATATTATTTTTTTATTATATATTCTTTTATTATCTTTTCTGTTAAACATGTTACCCTAAACCGTAACCATTGGAATCGAATTTAAGATTAGTCTTTATGAAGTGGCAAATCACAATTGGAATATGAGATTTGTTTTGCATTATTATAATATTTTTATAAGTATTAATGAAAAAAGTAAAATGTATATAACATATTATATAAAATCTATTTAATAATAAGTAAGAGGATTTGTAAGAATACATTATATAACTTTATGTTACTGAATTATTCATTCTAATGAATAAACTACCATTCCAGCTAAACTCGTTTATTGGCTAAGAAAGGATTAATTGAGGTCTCAACTTCTCTGCCATCTTTTAAGGTATTATTACTTTTGAGCAAAAACCTAATCACTATAATAAAACTGAGTATTGAGAAGTAATAATCATAATGGCTCCAATAATAGTGTCTACATAAGATATAAAAAGATAGTTCCATCTGAAGCAACCGTTCTGATCATTTCGTTTGTACTATGAAATCGTGGTGGGAATCAACAAGGCTTATTATTTTTATTAATCTGTAACTTAATTTAATTATCTGTTAGTTCGATTATCAGTGAGTAGTGCGGATCAAAGAAGAGAAAAAGAAAGATTTGTTGGGATATTTTATGTTGAGAGGGTCACAGTGATGGAGATATTGGTGGGAAATGTTAAGACTCAGGCTGTCCATAGATCACACAACATTAATTACATGTCCCTGTCATCAAATTTTGGTTCATTATCACTTTCTTTTGCTTCCCCTTTTCCATTTTTTCATGCCTCATTCTAATCAAGCTTTTGAAAATGTTTCAGATGTAATATTAGTGCACATTGGTTATATTTACTTGTAATTTTCTACACTAATAAACTACATTTGTAATTTTTTAATATAGTTTGTTAATCTAATTACATTTTAAGAAGTAATATACTATATTAATTTTTCGTATATATAATTATTTTTTATATTTTTTTAATAAAACGAAGAAATAAGATAAAAATTCACACATTCATATATATATTGTTAATGGAGACATATTTATTAAAGAATTGGTGTGGATGATGAGTGCTAGATAAAAAGTGAAAATTATTGATCTTTTAAAATATCGAAGTTTCAATGTCCTAATTCCAACAAGTATTTGGAAAAACTGTCGAGAGAATATATTTGGAAAGTTTGATATTTTCATCTATTTAAATTGATATTTTTATTTTGACAACAGACAAAAATAAGAAAGTGAAAATAAATATCAAGTAAAATAATATAATATATATAATAAATTAAATAACAAAACAATTATTAAACAAGATGGGTTAGAAAACCCCTACTAAGTAATGATAATTTTTAACTAAATAAAATGAGGTTAGAGATTTCTCATTAAGCAAATATAATTATAAAGTAACTAAACAAATAAGATGAGGTTAAGGGCATCCTAGTGATTAAAAATAGTTATAAAATTAATAAATAAATATATTAATAAATAAGACGAGGTTAGGGATATCCCACTTAATAAAGATAGTTATAAGATTAATAAATAAAAATAAAATTATAAATACCTCTTATAATATTATAAAAATATCATTAAAATAACAATTAATTTTAAGACAAAGTATAATTAATTATTATATTAATTAAGTTAGAGATTATTTTATAAACTAAAAAACTATTAGGATCTAAAATAATTTCTATTATTAATAAAAATTTATAAAATATTTTCTAAATTAGTATTAATATTTATTATCAATTTTCGCTAGAAATTACTTTATATTTTAATTACAAATTATCTTATTATATATGTTAGATAGTGTCAGTCTTTTCAACTTCTTTATATAGTTATAAGCAAATTTAATAGAGTAAACTTCGTTCAATTTATCTTTCGAAGATCATTTATCCTCTTTATTTTTGTGTAATGTTTCTTGTTGTAATTGTAAATAATATATTTTGTAAGAGGAAATTTTCCCATTCAAGCAATTATGTCGTCCAATCGAACAACTATTTTCACCCTTTCCACTTATCCAAACAAAATTTAGTTTTTGTCTTATCTCCTTTCCACTACTTATAATGTTATCAAACAACCTGTTTTGGTTTTACCTTCCATAAATCCTTTTCACATCCCTCCATCAATTATTGTCCTTCACTCCTATAATATCAAACATAACCTCTCAATAAATAACAACAACTTATGTTTTTAAGGATATAACTTCTTAACAACTTTTAGATAATGGGCTTCCTTCCCATGGGGAGTATCTCCAATAGGTAACCCTAAATAAATAAATAAATAAATGGAAAATTAAATAGTTTGTACTTTAGTTTTTGTACCATTCTTTCTAAATTCATTTCATCCATGCCAAATGCTCAAAAACTACACTTAAAGAAGTTAACATTCACCTATGGCACCAATTCAAAGCTCCTTATGATAGACTTGACAACCATAACATTTTTTATCGCAAACTCTTCTAAATCGTGTCATCAATATATTGTAAGATACCCACTTCAATCTTGTTCCTCTAAAAAATAAAACTAAAGAGTAAGTTCTTGTTAATAGCTTTTATCATAAACCCACTCAATCTCCTGTTACGGTTGTGAAAATGAGATGGACTAGAGGGTTTCCTTATCTCAAGCCTAATTTCATTGAGAAATCTTTTCTCAAACTCTTATTTACTAAGATTGATATCGTGTTTAACTTTAAAAAACTCTTGGTACAAGAGATTTGTTTGTTATATAACTTTAGTATTCTCAGTATATAAACTAGAAAGTTCTCATTAATTATGTCATTCACCATTTCATAATCCACTTTAAATATTAAACCTCATCTCTTCTTCATTTTATTCTCATATATCACCTCAGTTGTCACAAACACACTTTTTGTAATAAATTCCTATTTTCCAAGAACACATTTTAAACTTCATTAATGACCTTTGACAATCCTGATTTTAACCTTCTAGACAATATCATAGTTATTATTTTAAATATGTTACCTATCACATATATTGGTCTAATTTCTCCTAGATGTATTAACCTTTCTTTTTTGGGGATGAGAGTGATGAAGGAGAATTTTTCTCCTCTTAGAAATTTACCATGCTTGTGAAATTCCTCCAAAAAAACTAAAAATTCTCCCTAATCAACTACTAGAATATAAACCAAAGTTATACTCATCTAGCCTCGGAATTTTATGATTGTCCCACTTCTAAAAACCATGTATTTAATTGTTAAAGGCTCAAATTTATAGGCGAGAAAGTCATTATCAAGATCCTTTAAATTTAACCTTATCTATGTTTATTTTGCACCATGATTTCTCATTAAACCTTTTCTTAAAATAGTTTCAATATTTTTTCCTTTATCCTAGCGAGTTCATTAATCCAATTTGCATCAATATTTTGATCCATCATTCAATTTTTCCTTCTTTTCCAATTAATAGTGGTATGAAAGAATTTGTTATTACAATCTCATTGCCTTAACCACCTGGATCTAGACTTCACCTATGCAAAGACTATTTATACATAGTTACTTGTCATAAATCTTGTTGGAGTTTCATCTTTTCCCAAACATTCTCCTCCTTTTAAGTTGTGTTACTATTTTACTTTGTCTAGTTCATTCATTCTTTTTCACTATGTACTTTTTTTATTGTCTTGTATATTTTCAAACCAATCTTTATTCCACCTTTTAAGAAAAAAAATTGAATCTTTTTAATTTTTCTTTGATACATATGATTTCCTTCCTTGTATTTGCGGGTTACCCCAATTCTTCTTAACTACAGACTTGACTATTTTTTCTTTTTTAGCCATGAATCTAGAACCTTAAATAATTTTGGGTCCCAATCCATTTCCTTGTACTTCAAGAGGATTAGGCAATGATCTAAGATTGTTTTGTCTAGTAAAAGAAAACACTACCAAGCCATGTACTAATAAACTCGTTGGTCATCAACCCTTGTCAATCTTAATTTTAGTCTTCCCATTTGGTTGAAGGCAAGTGAAAGACCTTCCAATCAAAGGTAAGTCTTATGCTTCCACTTCCCTAATGAACTCATTAAATCTTAACCTTTCCCTCCTATCATATTCCCCCACCCCTTACCATTTTATTTCATTGTTGATTCTAGTATAGTTGAAGTCTCCTAGTAAACAACATATACCAATGTTGCAAGATGCCTTTCTCCTTTTCTATTCATCCCACATCCGAACATTCAAATCTAACTCACTAGACAAGTAAATATTTACAAAACTAGCTTTAAACTTTTCTCCTTCAATTCCCCTAATATCCCAACATATCAATAAATTTGTAACATCCAACACCATTTTATACCACATGTAGAGTAAAACCCCGAGATGAGTTTATAGTTTGCTCTACATTCCACCCAATTTTTGTGTCTTCCCATAATTATTGACACAACCCAACATCTATATGCTCCAATTTGTTTCTTGTAGAAAAAATAACTAAACTTGTTCTTTTAAAACCTTTTATGTCATGTTATTTATCTTGATGCCTATTTCATCTCTCTTATATTAAATGAGATTATCATCATTCAACATCTCACTCTCCTTTCTTGTTATATTTATTCGCCCTAATTAAATCCCTTTTATCCTTTTTTTTCATGTTAACCAATCTATTGATCAACTATATGTCCTCCTCCACCCCTCACACACCCAAAAAGTTTCCTATTTTCCAAAATATTTTTTGCCTTTACCATGATTGCTACAAGTTGTAATAATTTTTCCATGACAAGCTTAGGTGCACCAAGTCATAATTAAAATATTTGATTCTGTACAGGACGATTAATGAGGGAGATTTTTGCATGGTACAATTCTCTCATGTCTAAGTAAACCAAGTTACAATTGAATTATGGTGCTTATAGCCCTACCTATAAGCTAACTTTTGTTTTCCTAGGGATAAACGCTTGATCCAACAATTGTTATCATGACCAGTATAACAAGTTTGATTCTCAGTAGGGAATTTGTTGATGGGGGCATTATTTTCAATTGCAACAATGGTCCCATGACAAAAGTCTAGTGTATTAGGTTATAATCAAAGAGTTTGTTTCTTAATAAGACAATTACTAAGGGAATATCTTTTCATGATGCATCAATTGTCATGTTGGCAAGTGAGTCATGTCACAATTGAATCATGAAACTTTGGTTGCTATATTATTAAGTAGAAAGAGTTATGTTGTGACTATTTTAGGAACTAATTGAAGGAAATAAGAGAAGACAAAAGGTTGTAGCAACTGATTGAACGTAATTGCACAAAATTGCAAAACTTATCTTATTAATTTTGATTTACTCAATCATATATATAATAAATTACAATTATTGGAAGCTATAAAATAGAAATACTAACAAGCCTGTAAACTAACCATTAATGCAATATAAACATAAAATAGTTTAAGGGTAATAAAATCAAAATTAATAATAATAAAATCTGAATAACCAACATTCTCCCTTAATTCTGATTTGGAACAACCTTCCCAATTTGAGTTATGATATTGTTTTTCTCAATCGCCATCAATTCTTCATTCATATCCTTTTGCCATTTGGGGTGTTGAATGGCATCGGCAAGTCTCACAGGTTCTGATTCTGCAAGAAAAGCAAAGTGAACCAAATCTCCATTGTCATCAACTTCATCATCAAGATTTACTTCGCAATCTTGAAGATGTACAGGTTGTCGCTGTTGCCTTCTTGGTCGCTCCATCATAGTTGCAATTGGAGTTGCAACTTCAGGTTGAATTACAACTTCAGGTTGAATTACAACTTTAGGTTGAACTGCAGGTGCTTCAAGAGTGACTCTATCTTCCACATCATCGTTCAAAACGTAAATATATCATTTTTTCGAATCCATTTTAGCTGTTGCATTCCATTGCCATTCCTCATCTTCGGCAAATGTAACATCACGACTAACAATCACCTTCTTTGTCATTGGATTGTACAATTTGTATCCCCCATGCTTATATCCAATGAAAATGGTCTTCACTGCCTTATCATCCAACTTTGATCTTGTTGCATTGGGAACATAAGCATAAGTAATTGACCCAAATACCTTCAAGTGTTTCACATTGGGTTTGAATCCACTCCATGCCTCAATCGGAGTTGTGTTAGGAACACTCCGAGTGGGTGATCTGTTTATCAAATATACCGCACATGTTACGGCCTCAGCCCAAAAATAATTTGGCATACCTTTCACTTTAAGCATGCTCCTCGCCATGTCCATGATTGTTCTATTCTTTCTCTCAGCAACTCCGTTATGTTGAGGTGTGTAGGGGCAAGTTATGTTATGTTGCAACCTAAGTTCTTCACAGTGCCTCTTGAATTCATTAGACTTGTATTCACCTCCTCCATCACTATGCACCATTTTAATTTGTCTGCCACTCTCTCTTTCAACAAATGCTTTAAATATTTTAAAGCAGTGGAATACCTCATCCTTGCTTTTCAATACATAAATCCAGGTTTTCCTTGAAAAATCATCAATAAAGGTTAAAAAATACTTATTACCTCCAACTGATGATATGTTTATCGGGCCACAAACATCTGTATGAACAAGCTCCAAAGGAAATTTTGCACGCCAAGGCTCCTTAACAAATGGTGTCCTATTATTCTTTCCAAAAATGCAAGCCTCACACAATTGATCAGGGTGATGAATATGGGGTAAACCATTCACTAAATTTCTTTTGGAAAGATTTTCCAAACTCTGGAAATTTAAGTGCCCAAAGCGTAAATGCCATGACCACGATTCATTATTCACTATTGCATTCAAGCACTTGAAATCACCCATTTGAATATCTAATGGAAACATGCGGTTTTTTTGATAAAAAGGTTTTAAGAATAAAATTACCTTTTTTATCAAAAATTGATAATTTATTTTCAACTATGTGCATCTCATAACCCTTCTCAGTCAGTTGTCCCATACTCAACAAATTACTTTTCATATCAGGTACATAGAAAACATCATAGATGTACCTGTGATCACCATTCTTCAATGTGATAAGAATTCGCCCTTTTCCAGACACCGGAACGAACCTGCCATCACCGAATTTCACTTTTGTGTGAAATGAGTCATCCAAATCTGCAAACAACTCCTTCTAACCACACATATGATTTGTGCAACCTGTATCCAAATACCAAGCCTGATTGTTTGGAGTTTCATTTGATGTGGCTGTCATTAGTACTGTATGATCCTCTTCATCTTGTACATGATTACTGTCTTCTTGAGCACAATTGGTAGCATGATTATCACCTTTTGATCTGCACTCATTTGCATAATGGCCACGTTTATGGCAATTATAACACTCAACATTTGATTTATTATAAATGTCTCCTCGTCCTCCACGACCACGTTCCCCGTGCCAAGCGCCTCCATGATTCTGGCCACCACGACCTTTGCTGAAATAGCTACCATATTTATGATAGGAGCTACCAATTGAGGCTTGTGCTTGTAAAGTCTGTTCAATTGGTTTTTCAATCTTATTGTCATTCATCCGCTGCTCATGCGCTCGTAGAGAACCAGACAATAACCTTACTATCATTTTTGAAATGTCACTGGCCTCTTCAATTGTGGCAACAACATGTTCAAATCCGGGAGTTAAAGACCTCAAAATCTTTTCCACCTTTGCCTGCTCCGAATGTGTTTCACCATTGATCTTCATTTGATTTGTCAAGGCAATAACTTTATTTATATAGACATCAATAGTCTCTGTGGTTTCCATCTGCAGCAATTCATATTGGCGTCTTAGGGTTTGAAGACGCACCCTCTTGATCTTATCACCACCTTTATAATAGGTTGACAAAATTGTCCAAGCCTCACTGGCAATTGTTGCTCCTTCTATCTGCTCAAACGTCTCGTCATTCATCCCTTGATGAATGAGATACAAAGCCTTATTGTCCTTCTTCTTCTGGTCACGATGCGCTACTCGTTGCGCCTCAGTTGCATTAGCAGCTAATGCAAACACTCCATTTCAACGACATCCCATAACTCATGATAATCAAACAAAACTTTCATTTGCACACACCACCGATTGTAATTTTTTCCATCAAGGATAGAGACTGATAATTGGGTAGAGTTCATGATAACAGACTAGCTCTTGATACCAGTTGTAGGAACTAACTGAAGGAAATAAGAGAAGACAAAAGGTTGTAGCAACTGATTGAACGTAATTGCACAAAATTGCAAAACTTATCTTATTCATTTTGATTTACTCAATCATATATATAATAAAATTACAATTATTGGAAGCTATAAAATAGGAAAACTAACAGGCATGTAAACTAACCATTAATGCAATATAAACGTAAAATAGTTTAAGGGTAATAAAATCAGAATTAATAATAATAAAATTTGAATAATTAACAACTATAAGCTATAGCTTTTGACCCAATGGTAAGTGTCCAATTCAATAGACATTGTTCTCCCAAAAAAATTATTACCTTTTTTAATATTTTCCTCTAGTAAGTTATTGTTATTTAGGTAAATAAAAAATAGAGATTATTACCTTGTGATGATCCCCATTGGAAATCATTGTTGGTACGAGCGAGATAACCTCTAGTAACACATTGTTCAGATTGTGAAAGACCAATAAATTTGCTAATGTAGTTTTTTACTTAAACCCTCTACAAATTCCTTATCCCTTCATTACCCTTCCTTTTGATCTTCACCTAATTCCTCTTCCAAATTTTCCACATCTTTTGTAGGCTTATTTTCCTCCGTGTTGTTCCAAGTTGTATACTTTTGTTCCTGAAATCATTTTTCCATTCTCACCCTCTTGTAGGACACTTAATGGGCTAGAATTTTATTATGTTAATGGTTTATATGGGTTCATCTCTTTTGGGCCATTGCATCATCTTCAACTATTGGTTGTTTGTAAACTCCATCTTAAGGTATGGAAAGCCCGATATTGCATTAAACCCCATTCTTCATCAAAATACATCTAGTGTGACTTTAATCCCCTTCCAACATTGTTCACTGGTAAGTACTCACTTGAGGGTGTGTCATACTTCCACATTACACACAAAATTTCCTTCTATTATCTTCTAAAATCCATACCTATACTACCAATTAGTTAAAACTAATTTATTGAATATGTGTTACACATTAATGTAGTGATATTCTTATTTATAGTCACTCTCTATTATTCCTACTTTCTCTTTAAATAACACCAATATTTCATAGAGGCTTACCACCTTTGTAATACTAGTCACACTTCTTGCAAATATCGGTACTATGTAACATCTTACGCAAGTCATCCTATTCCTCAATATAAAAAAAAGGTTTCCATTTTCTATGTCGGTAAAAATCATTTTGTTGCTCTTACTACCCATAAATAGTTCTCGAATCTTATCCTCATGTGCCCCCAAAATAAGAATCATATCATCCCTAAGATATGACAATTTAATGTCTTTGTTCGCCTCACTCTACCTTCACCTTTTATTGTGTGTAGCTTATCAAACATTGAAAGGTTGACAACTTTCCAATCCAACTTTTATTTTCCAAAAATTTGTTGATGACCATTTCTTTCTAGTTTTCTTCCTCTATTCTTGTAGTTGTTTTGACTTGTCATCTTTATTCCTTTGTAAAATTTATTCCTTTGTAACTTGGTTTTCGCTCACCACTTTTATGTACAAGGCATGTTGGATCAATCAAGTATGTAGTTGTGCTCTGAAAAAGATTACCATACTCCTTTACTGCTTTTGTTAATCAATGTTGATTTTGTTGTGATATTACCTATGATGTACTTTATCTTAGACAATTTCAAAGATACATGTTAGCCTTTTAAATGACTATTTTGACTAGTCTTATAATGTTTATGTTAAAAGATAGTGGGACACAAATTGACTAAATATATTGAATTACACTCAATATATATCGAATCACACACATATTGTTTGAAGGATTGTAATGTATATCAAATATATTACACGTATAATTAACATAATATTATTTCATTTACTTAATAATAAAAATATCAAATCTTAAATATTACATGTCAATTGTTGTTGCTAATTTCAAATTTAAGATTATTTCCAAGATACTGACAGATAGGCTTGTACTTATGGCTGCTAGAATAATTTCTCCTAATCAATATGGGTTTGTGCAGGGTAGACAGATTCAGGATTGCATTGGTATTGCTTCTGAAGCTATTAACATGTTTTCTGAAAAGGTTAGAGGAGGTAATGTGGCTTACAAAGTTGATATTTATAAAGTCTTTGACACTCTGAGTTTGAAGTTCTTATTATTAGTTTTGACACGCTTTGGTTTTCACCCCTCGTTTGTCAGTTGGATTAGTACAATTCTCTATTTATCTATGCTTTCTATCAGAATAAATGGCAGTTTGGTGGATTTTTTTTCCTTACAGTAGAGGTGTCAGACAAGGTGATCCTTTGTCTCCTTTACTTTTTTGCCTTGTAGAGGAAATTCTTAGTAGAGGTATCTCTAAGCTTGTGAATGATAATAAAATTCTACATATGACTAGTCCGCAAGGTTATCTCACTCCTTCTCATATTTTATATGTTGATGACATATTTGTTTTCTGTAGGGGGGATAATAAGTCTCTTAGAATTTTGAGTATTTTTCTTAAAACATATGGTGATTTTTCTGGTCAATATGTTAATAATTCTAATAGTAGTTTTTTCACCATGGATAATTCTGCAAGATTTGTTACCAAAATTCAACGTATTTTTCTTATAGTCATGGTTGTTTTTCTTTCAATTATTTAGGAGTGTCTATCTTTGTTGGAGCTCCAAAGTGTCAATTCTTCAACCTTTGGCCAATAAAGTCAAATTGAAGCTAGCATCTTGGAAAGGTAAATCTCTTAGCATGATGGGTCAGATTCAGTTGGTCAATACGGTGATTACTGGATTTCTAACTTATAGTTTTAATATGTATAAATGGCTTGTTTCACTTCTTAAGCAAGTTGAGCAGTGGTGTCGAAATTTTATTTGAATTGGTGATATTCGAAAAAAAGGCATAGTTATTGTGAATTGGGATACGATTTGTTCTTCTTTTGAGAATGGAGGTTGGAAGATTATTAATCTTCGTCATGAAAATAATGCATATCTTCTTAAGCTTGCTTGGAACTTTGTTTATAGCAACAGATATTGGTCTTTTCTCCTGAAAGCCAGGGTTCTTAAATCAAAATACGAGTTTAGAATGATTTATAGATCCTCATCTCTTTGGCCTGGAATTAAGCAGTTTTATTCTATTATACTTGATTACACTTCTTGGACTCTTGTTACAGGTACTTTTATTAATTTCTGGAATGATAAATGGTGTTTTACTACTTCTTTAATAAATATTGCAGGGTTATTTGACGGTGCTAGCATTCTGAATACAGTATCTCAGTTTTAGATAGGTTGTGATTGGAATATTCCTTTGTCTTTACAACAAATGCTTCATTTTTTTAATCATATCATGGTTAGGAAGGAACAGGATGTTCCTAATTGGATTCTAGATGAGTCTGGTCGTTTCACTCTTAAATCGGCTATGACTTTTTTCTTTGAACTAGGAGTTCCCTGTGGTTAAGGTAAATTCATTTGGTCTTCATTTATTCTACCTTCCAAAACTATAGTACTTTGGAAAGTTTTTCATGGGTGGATTCTTACAGATCATCATATTCAAAATAAAGGTTTGCATATATGTTTTGTGTGTACACTTTGTGAAAAGCACGACGAATCTATTCAATATTTATTTTTTTAATGTTTTAATGCTTTTCATATTTGGAGTTGGGTTGACAGTTTTTTCTTACTTCTCATTTCTCTAATAAAGATGATCTTCTTTGTTTTATTTAGAGTGATGGTAGTCATTTGGTTAAATTGATTAAGCTCGATGTGATAAATTTTTCTATTTGGATGATATGGTGTGTGAGGAATTATGCTAGATTTCAGGATAAGATTGGTGTTTTTAGGGCTATTATGGTAATTAAAGATTTAACTTGTCTAGTGGGAAATTCTTCTAAAACTTCAATGAAGAATGATATGTTGGATTTCAACGTGATTAAGTTTTTTCGTATTAATACTCGTATACTGGTAAAGTTCTTCGTCCTCTTCCTGTTAAATGGGATGTCCCTTCACCAGGCTGGGTTAAAATTAACATTGATGCGACTGCTAGGGGATATCCTGGTCTTGTTACTTGTGGATGTATTTTTCGTGGGAGTATGGGGAAGTTTATTGGTATTTTCTCTGCGTTACTTGAAGTTGAAGTTGCTATGGTTGCTGAGTTTTATGAAGTTATACATGCTGTGGAGGAAGCTCACAAGATGGGACGTACTAATGTATGGCTTGAATGTGATTCTGCCTTATTTTGTGCTACGTTTACTACTAAGACTAATGTTTTGTGGTTGCTTCTTTATCGATTGAATACTTGTCTTAATTACTGTAGGAAAATCAGGTTTAGGGTTACTCATATTTTTCGTGAAGGGAATGTGTGTGTTGTTAAGTTGGCTAATTTAGGATTAATTCATACATAATCATTTCATTGGTATAATAGGCTTCCATCTAGTATGTTCTTAGAATTCTTTATGAATAGGTATAACAATCCACCTATGTATTGTTTTTGTTAACATATGGATTTTGGTTTAGTCTCCCCATATATTTTTTTGTATTTTTTTTAATAATACATTTTTCATGTGATGGCAGATGATTGTTGTTACTTGAGGTGTCAGCCTAGCTGAGATGTCAAGTTGTATAATAATGCTTAACATGAAAGCTTTTATAAAAAAAATCTTAAATATTCATGTCTTAAATACACAACTTTCTTTTCTTATAATAATTGTGCTTGTCTTGAACCAAATTAACTTTCTTAATAATATTTTTGAAATGTGATTTCATGTGTCATTCTTGAAAAATGTAGAGTTGATTAAAATTGTGTGTAAATTCTCCTATGCATTATTTTAAGAGGTTAGTTTTTTGTTTTTTTTTTTTGCTTTTAAGACCTAAATTTAGGGTCTATTAAGAAAACTTCTCCATAAAAATTTGTAAAAGAAAAACATAAGAAAATAAATAAAATAAATTTATTTTTAAGTTATAATCAATTTATGTACAAGTTAATTTGAACAAGTTCTCTTATATCAAGTCTTTAATATATATTTTTTAATTTGTGCGTTGTTATAAAAAAATAATAAAGACTCATATTAACTAATAACATCAAATAAACATGTTTTAAGGAATATAGTTTCAAAGACCATACATCTATTGTGTTTTCATCAAATACAGCATTGTCTATAAAAAAAACTAAACACAATTTGATTTAAGATTCAAACTTTTATGACTATATTTTATTTATTTTTATTTTTCCTATGTTGTCCTTTCAACACTTACAAAAAAGGAGTTTGTTTCCAAAATTTAATATAAAGATGTAGGATCAAAGACAATCAAAAGGCGTGTTTTAGCATAAAAGTAAGGAGAAAAACAAAATTATTCTCTATGCAAAATAAAAAAAGAGTCTACTAACTACAAAAGGATAAGCAAATTACATCTCTTATCAAGTCAATTGGTGAAGTGTATTAAATGACATTTAAGGTCCTATGATCATATTCTTTATCATAAAATACCATACTATATTTTATAAGGAACACATTCAATGTCTACAATTACTATTTTTTGAAATTTTCATATTTAAGTACTCAAAATGAGAAAAGAAAATTGCATGAATATTTATTTAAAAATAAAGTCATGTCATAAAGTGTTATATTTTCTCTTAAAGTTCCTTGTAAAAGATGGACTATTTTAACTCTCTTTTGTACTATTTTTCTAAATTTCTTTATAGCCTAATATTTCTTTAAACTAAAAGAAAATGTTTTAAAAGTAAAAGTTTTAAAAATTCACCTGAACCTACTTGTTTATGTCTTCTTTATTTAGTATGAATGAATTAGTTTTAAATTGGGAAAAAAGTTTTTTTAGAAGGTTTTAAGAAAAATTTATCCAAATAAGTTCTTAAAATAATTAAAAAAATATTAATTTAGTTTCTGATGCTATTGAAAAATAATCTTAATAATAAAATACTTCCCATTATTATTGCTCATAATCAACTAATAGTTATAGAATATTTTCCCTCTGGTTTACAATTGTATGCAACTTTTGATTAATAACTCATCAAGTTAAACTCACACTTCAATGAACTTCACTTGAAATTTGTGGTTAAATGTATTAGAGTTTAAATTTTTCATAACTGATACTCATAAAGTCATTATAATAGTGAGTTAAAATGCACTAATAGAATAGAGGTTTTTATATTATCATCTAATGCTTTGTCAAATAAAGTTGTTTTTAAGGATTGATACAGTTAGCAAAGCATGAACTGGACAAAAATTGAGTTCGGTTTCTTTATTTAGTAAACCTATTTACATTCACGTAATAATATTTAAAATATTGAGTTTAATAGCTATCACACATAATAAATAAAAAGTGTCTGCATATTATTCATGCTTAAAATAAATAAAAAAATGTAGTAAACTATAAATAATTACAAAAAAAGTTTAAAGATTAATCATTTATTGTTCACTACAAGTAAATAAAGAATATGAAAAAATATATTAAAATAAATCATGAAATGAAATCTAGATTTATATTTATAAATATATTATTATTTCTGCCTTAGAAAATGACAATTTTTAGTCACATACAATATATAAATAATATTATACAATAATAAAAGATTAATAATGTCCGTTGACCCTCACATGTTTGGAGTTTGGCCCAAGAAAATTGTGAGTGTTCCTCGGCTTTTTCTTCTACATCCCTATATCTTCTAACTGCACCCTACAATTATTAAAATAACATTTTACTTTCTGTAAAGATGACTTTTAGAATATCTATTTCTGAAATCTTTTCAAAATCTATTTATAACAAGCTTTTCAAAATTTTCAAAACAAAATTTTTGGTGCAGAATTTTGGAGCAGGATTTTTGGAACAAGCTGTCCAAAACATATAAAATGCATTCCAGATTTGAATCTAAACATATTTTGATTAAAATTGCTAAAAAGTTTGATCGGTCAATCTTATCTGTTTTGATACTAAACATTGTGGATGTGTGCTTAGATGGACTCACGTGTTACCATGTGTTTGTGAGTTAGTTAGATATGTTATGAGTGTCGTTCCACTTAATGAAGTTCATGTTATGTGAACCAGACTGATTTTTTTAGATTCATCTAAATGTGATTCATCATCTGAGTTGCCAATTCAACAAGAATGAGATGTCATTATATTCCGGTTCAAACAGGTTGATATTTGTGGTAAAGTGACAATTAAGAACAAGTTGCGTGAAATTGCTTACCTGAACATGACAACAATATGTGCACCACTTAATGCAATTAAGACAAAAGATCCCAAAAGAGTCCAACAAACAAATTTCAGAGGTCCACAAAACATGAACCTCCATATTTTGAGCATGTAGGTTGCATTCATTTTGTACATAATAACTCATCATCTTTGAAAACCCCAAAGGGAGAGGGAAAGTTTAAGATGACCACCGACACCAATGCAATTCCCATGCTTGATCAATTTTATCCGAAATGTCACCCTTATATGTTGGATGTAATAGATGTCAAAGTTGATGGACATTGTGGGTTTCGTATTATTGCTTCATTGTTGGGGATGAGTGGAGAGTCATGGTCACTCGTCAGAATGGATTTATTCAAAGAAATATCTCGGTGGCGTGAAGAATATGTGACATTGTTAGATGGTAAGATACCAAGAGGTCCCTACTGGTGGATGGGTTGTCAGTCGTAAGTGAATAATCATAATAGTCATTTACATTAATTAATTCAATGTGTATGTTATCTAATTGACATTGTTGTATTTATAGTCTAGTGTTGGGAAATGGATGACAATACCATAGATGGATACTTAATAACAAGCAAATACAATGTTATCTTAGTCTATTTTTCGTTGAAACAAAACATTACCATTGCATACTACATCTCCTACCAATGTTAGTCTACATCGATTAATATGTATTGGTCATGGGTATGATTCACACTTTGTGCAAGTATGATAATTACTCAACACATTACTTATATTCTGTTGTTTACTAATTTCCATTTGTGCTGCGGGTAGAAATGCATGATGATTGTCCCATACCTACCATTGACATTTTATGGTATACACATTGTTACCCAGAGGCAAGGTTATGGTCATCATACTACATTACTCGGATACAATCTTTTACCCAATTAATTGGTATTAGTACGACATATGTCAATCTCAGAGATGATTGATGTAAACATAATTTATTACTTGAGTTGTGATTCATAACTTATTCATGCTTATGTCAGATAAAAACAAAATATCCAATATTATAATATAAATTAATTAAACCAAATTGTACAAATACAAAGTTATTATAATCATGTAATAAAAAAATATCAACGACATCCACGGACTAAACGTGATCGGCTAGTATACATCACTTTGTCATCTGTGATTCTCCGGACTAATTGCAACGCTGACTCCATACTCTCATATGTTGTAGTGTCTTCATTGACATAACGACAATCTATCATGCGGTGGAGGATAGTGACAATGTGCCTAAATATACCCTACACCAAGTTCAAATAATTGTCAAAAATTAAAATTAATATATTATTTAATCACATATAAAAATAAAAAATCTTACCGAATTTGCATGCTCCTCTTGGGATGAGGTACTTGGCTTATCAGCATCTAAACTACGAAGGCGACAACGTGGACAACTTTGCGCCGATCTCCAAGTTCACCTTTGCAAATATATAGGTGTGACACCGTCATAAATCAAGACATGTACTCAGGAACACACACAGATGGAAGAAACAATAGTAAAACTTGTCACCAAGTGATCTGCAAACTACAACCACCTCTGGTCAATGACATGTGCACAAGGACCCTCAGCCAACATCAGTGGTCGTGGAATGCTCTGCTTGTAGCCAAATGATGCAACACATGCTCGAGCATATGTCTCTGCGATAAGCTGCTCAATCGCAGGTGACCCAAGAATAAATAAATTGTCTCAAATGGCCTACTCAATTTGTGGTCCTCATACGGAGTCTAAATGATTTCATCATGTGTTATCCCATCCAATTGCACCCGTACATCACTCACAACGCAAATTTGATGGGCAACTATGTATCGTGTTGTCCGCAGGTGTACCTCGTCATATGAGTGATTAATATCTCTCATTCCCATGCCCGAGAAGTACTCATAAATCCATGCTCGAGTAATTCAATCATATTAATTATAAAATATTTAATACGACATTGTGGAATATAACATGTGATTGCTAATTATTTGTATGGTTTCATACATGAACCAGTTTCATATAACTACCCAACTACTTTGTGTTGAAGTAACAGGCTTCCCCTAACTGCTCATATAAATGTTAGTGTTGTTGCTCCCCACGCGTATCCATCGTACATACATAGATTGTTGAACAACAATAAGTACGAAATAGATACATAGGTGACACTCTTATCTGCAAATATAATATATCTAACCAGATGAAACAAGTAAGCCTTGGAAGCACACTCGTAAGCGTCATGAACACAACACTCCTCATATATACTTGAAGCTAGTTCAATCGTACGTGGACGCCTTAACATTGTTTCATCTCAGCCTTCGCACGACCATCCTCCACCCTTAGTAACTTTGCTAAAATTGTCGTAGTTTTGTTGTATTCTAAGGGCGCATATGTAGCAAATTGTCCCAAAATGGGGAGGTCTAAGAGATATGATGTTGAACAAGATGACTTTGATGATTTCAAAATCTAGCTTGAAGAATCTGTTGTTGTGTGTGTATAGTTAGGTAGATTTTGAGTTGTTAATTTGCACTTACTTATGATTCAAGTTCATATGATTTGAAATCTCTTTTGAAAGTTTTTTTTTTTCAAATATGTGTTAATTTTAGTTAGTTGTTTAGTACTTTAAATCAATAGAAAAAACTTATGGTCAAGTCTAATGACTACAACAAGTTTTTCAACATGTTGATTTATCGCGACAGAAGATTGAATAACACTTAAGGATTTAAAAATGATTTTTTTTTCTTTTGTTTTTTGTGTAAAGAAAAATCAGTTTATTATTTCTAGAAATAAACTAGTATTTTATATTGAGTTTTGTAAAAAAAATGAAAACAATCAGTTTTTTTTTTTAAAATCAATTAAGTAATTTTAATAGAATATTGTTATGATTTTCAAAATGTTTTAACCATCTTTTAAAGACTATATAAAGATTATTTTCTGAACATTTTACAAACAAGAAAAAAGTTTAATGAAAACGTTTTTCAAGAGAGAAGATCAAAGAGCTTTGAGAATCATATTGTCATCTTGGATCATTGCTTCTATGTGAAATAGGATTCTGGGTTATTTCATCTTCTATTCTTTAAATATGTAAAGCCCAGGTTATTCTAATTCATTATTTTAATAAGTATTGTGTTGTAAAACAGTTTTAGATAGTGTATTTTGAAATTGTGTTTTTGTTGAGAGTGTGGTGTGTTCTGGAAGGGTTCAAGATCAACACTTTTGGCTGTTTTTTAATCTGATTTTGATTACTTAGTGAATTATCAGTGGTGTGATGAGGACTGGATGTAGCTCTTGGTTAAGAGTGAACCATTATAAATTTCTCTGTGCGATTCTCTCTTCCTTACTCTGATAAACTGTTTTATATTCTGTATTGTCTGTTCTGCATAAAATAATCAGTTGATTGGTAAAACAATAGATTTATATTTTTCACAGAATTGTAATTTTTTAAATAACTAGTTGAACATGTAAATCAATTAATTGATTTAATTGATCTTTGCAATCTAACTCTAGTCTTTGTGAAAACAATTCACCCCTTATTGTTTCAGCCATATATTTTAACAAATGACACATCATCAAGTGTGATGGTCATCTCACCTTTGGGAAGGTGGAAGGAGTTTGTCTCCCATGCCACCTCTTGACAAAGGCTAAAATCGGCCCCTTGTCTCCCATCATGATATGAATCCAATAGCAAAGAAGAGATGATTCTTTGACATTCTATGGACTCAACTTGAGTTGGAGATAGCTTAGGCACTTATAATAGAATTGGATCAAGGTTCTATGTTTCAAGAACTCACCAAGACTTGCACCAAACACCAAACTCATATGGAGGAGCCATCTATTGTCAATTGAACCGAACAAATTGTGTAAAAATGCAATTGCACCGATTGAAACTCTTAAGAAAGCATAAGAACCGAACAGAATATGAATAGAAGCTACAGAACCGAATCAAAACAGAAACAAATGAAAACAACCGAACATAAGTGCAAGAAAAGGAAGATGAACCGAACAAAAGAAGCTAAGACATGTTTATGCTTTGTATGATAATGGAGATGAAAGGAAGAAGAACTTATGGAGATGGATGCTTTGGTTTGATGATCACGCCACTTAGAGGATGAAGACTCCAAGATGAGTGAGCTAGTGCCGCCACTTGAGAGAACCAAATGCACTCAAGATAAGACAAGGTGAAGGAGAAGCAAGCTCTCACAAATTCTCTCTCAAATTGAGTAGAGTTTCTCTATTACTAATTTCCAATCTGATTTTTACAAAGGCAAGCACCTTTATTTATAGCCTAAGAGGTGCTGAAATGAAAAGCTAATTAAACTCAAATTACCCCCTAAATGACATAAAAGTGGCGCCAACTTAGAGCATGAGGAAGGTGTGACTTCCTTTCTTAGTTTGGCACCTCCCTATTACGTCTACACTCCTTTACTAAGCTCACACCCTCCAAGCTTCCTATAATTTTCCTAAACTAAAAACCTAAAGATGCTTTTACAAAAGTGGTGTCTTATGTTTCCCTCTAAGCACCTTTCTAAACACTTTTCTATATTATTTACAATTTAAAAGAAACTATAAAGAGAGATATTTAATTGAAGCCCATTCTTGAAAGCTTGTAGACTTCTTTGGCTTTAGGCTTGATCCTTTCTTTATTTTATGTCTTCTTTTAATTTTGAGAAGACTAGAAGGAAGAACTTCAAATGTGAAGGTGAATGACCTCTTTCTTCATTAATAAAAGCCTCCTTTATTTGATTCTCATCACACCTCATAGCTTATGTTGTACAAACTAAAGAATCTAGAATTCTGTAAAAGAAGAACAATATCAACATAAGGCATCCTAAATTTACGAAATTTCCTATCGTGGGATACCAATTTAAGTGTTCCCTACTCCTAAGCATCACCCCAATCTCTTCTTCAAACTGATGTCGTCGATCATGTGCGGCCATGTTCCTGAGATCTAATGCCTCTTATTTTAGCCATATTTATCCACAACAACATGCTAATTTCAATTATTTACAAGAGCAAGTATAACATCAATATTACAAAAATACTATCAGATTACGTAAATCGAAATAAAATTTTAAAATAAAATTACCAAATTACATAATCCAAAAAATTGCACCAGGTTTACATACCAAATTACATAATTCGCAATATTGCAATCTAAACAACATATTCTAAATTACGTAATCTGAAAGATAATTCCAGATGAAAAATAGCTTCCATATTAAGTAATTATTCCATTTGTTTCAAATTACATAATCCGGTTTTAATCTGCTCTCATTTTATACATACGATTTATGGTTTATGTAATTCAAGACTTTTGAATGGAAAAAAAAATTAGCAACCTACAAACATTGCAACAAAACATTCCAAAAATGCAAATAGTCACCTCTACTATCAGAAAATCACAAGTGACAGACGAAAATCTTTAAAAAATTACAAAGAACTACCACAAATAATCTTAGAGGTGCGTAAAAATGAAGGAGACCAGTTTAAAGGTGCACCGGAATAAAAAAGACCATTAGAATGAAGGAGACCACCGGAATAAAGAGAATCTTGGAGGTGCGTGGATTGGGAGCTGGAGTGAAAACGGTGTGAATGAATAAAGCAGAGAGAGAGTAAAGGGAAAGTTAAGGTTTAATTCTTTAAATGATTTACTGAAGGGCCTAATAGTAAATTCGTCTTTATTATGACAGTGCCTGGAAAAGTCATGGGGTGGTGGAAGAAGCTACCTAATCTTACTCTTTGGATCTTTGGAAAATTACTCTCTGGATCAGCCCATTAAGATTTTGATCACGGTCCAACTACAAGTAGTTGGCGTGGAAAGTAAGATTTCTTTTACTATTTTACAATGATCACAATAGTGTTATAATGTATGAAATCACACTAGTTATTCATGCAAATGCAAGATAAAATATTATTTTTATGTTATATATATGTGTGACATTAAATAAGTGAGACATACATTACTTAAATAAATTTAAAATGCATTTAATTTCCTTGATCACTTCTTAATACTCCTTTAATATTTAAATACACATTTGTCTTCTATTTTTTTAATAAAATACGGTTCATCCTCTTACTTTATTTAAACTTACGCTAATTACATACGGAAATATAACAATACTTGTCTATATATTTTGTAAATGTTTATTAATTTTATATTCAAACAATTTTATCATAAGATTATATATTTATAAGTGGGTGAAAATATAAAATTTTAATTTGTAACCTACAATAATTAAATTCTTCAATTATTTACTATAGCTTTTTCAATTTTTATAAGATCTTTAAAATAAAAGAGTATAATTTAACTTTTGATTAAACATGGATAGATTGTGAGGTGGAGAGTTTGTGACACAATGTATTACTAATACTTCTCAAATTAAAATATCCTAATGATTAAATTGAAAGGTTAATTAAACATGGAAAGGCCCAACTCAGCTACAGATAAATAACTCAGTCCATTAGAACCGTCCACACACAAAACAAAAACGATGACGTCACCTTAGATAATCTCAAAATTAATAAAATATATAAGGTTTTAATTTTATTTATTTCTATCACAACCTTTGGTCATCATCAATATATTATTGGTTTTAATTAACATGCATTTTTAGTATACAATTTTTACATTATTAATCGATTACAAATGGTTTTTTAAATTTGTCATTATAAAATTATGCATATTATACATGAATGTATGTTAATTTACACTTATATTATTTTTTTTTTAAAATGGTTGCCGTTATTTTTCAGATTAACAGATATTTTTTTTCAAAAGTGAAAGTCCAAATACTGCAATATTTATTTTGTTTAGTGATATAAAATCCTCATATGATGAAAGTATTTTATTTCTTAACTGAATAAAAAAGTAAGAATTATATAAGTAAATAAGTGCATGCATCAGGTTGCATAGTGAGGGGCCACGTTTCTCCCTGGTACGTAATCATCTTGAAAACTTGGCATTATCATAGAGCATGTTGCTTAAATATGTGTTTCAACTTTCAATCATTGTAATTAAAAATGTAAATGACATTTTCGTTTAGGGTTTGAGGAATGCAAATGGAGGTTGAAGATATGCATTATTAATTTCTCACCAACCACGTGTCAAACACAAGTATATGCTGTTTATGTCATGTATATTTCTCAGCCTAACAGTTGACCCTGAATGTCTCACTAATAACATTTTAAAGCTTAAATTATAAATTTTAAAATAAAGTAGAAATTATATGAACAAATATAGCCTCAGAATATCCATATTACTACCTAGATATAGGCATTACATTTTAGATTATGGAGTGTATTTTCTAACACTACTAGATTTTTCTTTTCTAATAAAAATAAACACTATTAAAAAATCATTAAATACAAATTAATTTTAGAAAAAAAATAATTAATTACTATACTAACTAAAATTAAATATTATTTTAAAAAATAAAAAAGAATAGTTATTGTATGTACTAAATTAGATATTAATTTAGATACTAAAAATTTATTGATATCTAAAATAATTTTTATTATTAATAAATAGTTTTTGATATCTAATTAGTTATTAATTACTTTAAATTTTAAAGTTAATAGTTCAAATTTTAGTAATTTATTTACATATAAACTATTTATTAACATTAAAAACTATTTTAGATATTAATAATTTTTTTAATATTTAAAGTAATATCTAATTTAGTCAATAAAATAATTAATTATTTTTTATCTTTAAAATTATTTTTTATCTTTAAAATTATTTTTTATTTAATATTTTTTTTAGTAAATTTTATAAAAGTCTAGCACATCTCAATTATAATAAAATATTTAGGATACTAATCAAGTCATGAACACTTAATCAAAACCTATATAAATATAAATGGGTAACAATATTAAGATATATGATTTGTATTTATTATATAATTACTACCTCAATTGCTTCTTGTCTAACTGGTGGAGTATATTTGTAAACATGTTCTCACCGATTTGAACACTAAAAAAAATAATTTCAAATTGCATAAAATCATATAAATTTTTTTATCTGAGAGGTTAACTTAAAAAATCATTTGAAAACTAAAATTTTATTTATTGTTTCATATAAGTTAGTTTAATTTTAAAAGAGGATGATATATATATATATATATATATATATATATATATATATATATATATATATATATATATATATATATATATATATATATATAAAGAATGTCAAACGCAGACTTAGACCCACATGTCTTGTTTAAGATAGATGATTCTCTCTTAAACTTGGATTTCTCTTCATTCTATAAAGACTTCTATTTATAGAAATGGTGAATGACTTTTAAATCATTTGATTATATATCCTCGTCACTCCACTTCTCAATTTATTATGTCTAAAAGTACTGAATAGTACTTCTAATTAATAATACTTTATTTAAAACTTTATAATTATAATTCCTAGATATTCATTCCGGGGCCAGGTTTGGTATATTTACAGTGCACATGCTCATCCAATTTAAAATATGATGAGTTTATAATATCCATCAATACATAATATCAGACATTAATCAAATAATACATTGATGTTTTATTTAGGGTTCTTGCTAAGAAATTTGGGATGCTCGTGTTACCTTGTTTTGATTCAATTTTTCTTCGGGGCATGCGATTTCTTTACTGTTCTTACTAAGAAAAGTGGATTTTTTTTAATCCAATTGCTACATTTGATTTAATTATTATTTACCTTGCTTCGCAAATTGAGCTAGCCCTCCCTTTTATAATAACTTACCCATGTGCCTACGCCGAGTTTCTCCTTCAGAATAACTTCCATATCTAGTAATCTCATACACTAGTGATACATAATAACATCAGAATAACTTTTGGGTTTAACATCTTTTTCTTCTCTAATTTTCTCCTAATTATGAAGAATACAAAATATGGATAATTTTTAGAGACAGGGAAGGTTTAGGGTGTTTATATAAAAATTACTCAATAAAATATAAATTACAATATTTTCCCAAGATCCTTGGAGCAGAAAAGCCTATAAAAGGATACAAGCATCAAGGAGAAAAAGGGAGTTTCATACGGTTTTCTTAGTTTCTTTTTCTTCTTTGTAATTCTTTCGTTTTGCCTCCGCATGGAAGGCTAAACCTTTTTGGTTGATTCCTTTGTAATTTCCCATTGAGTTATGAGGTTTTGGTCAATAAAAGTTTCGTTTTTTAATTCTTTATAGCAGTTGTTTTAATATTCTAATCTCCTGGAAAATTGGTTTTTGTGAGAGGTTGTACTTGAATGCATGATTGAGAGTCTTCCTTATCTTAAACTTTGGTTTCTTAGTTAGTTCGCATTGTTCTAATTAATTTGATTCAAGAGAGAGGAGATAAGCATTCCCATGGAGTATACGCATGGAACAAAGTGGGTAGTGATTAAACCAGTAGACACATGCTTTACTGATGAGTTTCAGTTAAATAAGATTGGTGCATGTTCAATCTGGTTTAGCTTTGTTGCAGGATTGAGAACGAATTAATCTTTAGAGAACCTGTGAAGAATTCAATGGTGGAAGAACTTGGGGATCAACCGCTTTTCATTTGTTGTTCCAATCTTCTTTTATTTTCTACATAACTATCTTAACTCCTTTTTATGCTATTGCTAATTTTCATTGTTTGCACATAGGTTTTGAATTCTGTTCATTAGAATCACTATTGGATTCGTTGCGAGACGACTTGGGATCATCTGACCACATCTATATTGTCATCTCTCTAGCATTAGACAAGTCTACGCTAGAATCATCGTAATTTGACAGTAAAACGACAGCTATAATACATTTTAGGCCATCTTAAGCACATTACAGTCTAGGCCAAGGCAAAAATAAACATAGTGCAAAAAAGTTAAACAGTGTTCAGAATTAAACAAAGTACATTCTACTCAAATGGGCAGTGAACAATATCATTTCTCCCTATATTAAAGTTTTGACAGCTGTTCTTGGAAACCTTTAATCTGATGGTCCAGGTTCCGAAACCTTGCTTGTGTAATCTCAAAGTATGCTCTTTGATATGATGATAGAGTATCCATTCGATAAAGAACTTGCCTTTCAAAGCTAGATAATGGCTCACCACAGTATACAGGTTCTCGATATGCAATGAGAGCATCATATCATTTTGCATCAAATTCCTCATGCATGGACTAAGCTGGAGTTCCTTGGTTCATCCAGGAGGAGAGAAGTTGTGCATCTCATAATATGATGTTTCTGTAGCTTCCACTGTATCATCTTTTGCATTTGGAAGTACATCGTTACCTTCCTTCATCTTGATTGCCATGATTAAATCCTTCATGTTCAAATCTTGGTACACCATTCTGCCTATACACCCATACATTTTCCTCCTTTTGAAAACCCATTTTGGTGAGAGTGGAACAGTCAATCTCACTAATAGACTTCACAGTTTCATTCCTCTCTTCAGAAGTGTCCCCCTCAAAATAATCAATAAGTTTGGAAATGGAAATAGCATAAGGAAATTTATAATCAGTAAGTCTTTTGGATTTCAACATATGTTCCATCATAATGCAGACCCAATTAATTTTGATTCGATTCATTATGCAATTCATGATGATTAAATCTTCCTCATGAAGAACAACATGATTACTACCTCTTGGTGTGAGTTGCCATGCAATGATGTAAGCCAGAAAATGAGGAGTAAGATTCAAATTACCTACATGGAACTTATTTATAGGTAGAGCAGGGTTCCTTCACACCTTCTGTAAAACTAGAGTTTGTTGAATTCCTGGATTCCAACAGTATTCCTCTGCTTACCTTCAAGCCAAAATATTTTATTCATGTTATATTGGTTCATACATCATTTGTGATGGTCAGCTTGACACCCTTGACATAAGAGACCATATTCCGTCCATCTAGAGTGAGATTGGTGTAGAAAACTTTTAGCAAATCAGGATATATGTTCCCAACCATTTCCAAGAAATGTTTCAGCCTTTGATGTTTCAGCACAACTCTTGGTTCTTCCAAGTTTTCAGCCATGAAAATTCTAGTACCTTAGGAATGTTTATTTGCTTCCTACTCATCTCATGCATGAAGGTTGTCATTGCTTCTTCATCACCGACAAATCAGTTCTCTAACACACTATGATTATTACTGAATTGCTCTCAGACCTTCTTTTTTTGTGTGAGGAAAAGGCCATTTTGAGGATGTTGTTCTGCACAAAATAAAGAAAAATGCTAGAAACTATGTTAGAGAAGAAAAAAAGAAAGAAAAAACTATCGATGCAGTGTTGATAAAGGATACATAGAGAAGAAAAAAAAACCTGGACAGTAAGAGAAAGTTTTAAGTGTAGTTAAGTGCATAGAACATGTTGTTCAAACACAAATTTATATAAAAAAGAATAGGTTTAGAAGGTGGAGTCTGATGCTTGAGAAAATATCATGGAAGAGGAGTGGTACACATTTTATTTTGTTATGTGCAGTGTAGTACAGTTTCGGTAAGAGCAAAGAATATATTGGAAAAATGTTTTTACAATCAATTAACACATGAAACAATCAATGCATTTTTCAGTTAAGATTTCCTAGATAATGTTGTCATAAATCTGCTGGTCAATAACCACCCCTTAGTATCACTCAATGGTAAAAGCTAATCTGTTTCTCTTTCCTAGTCATGCATGTGATATTGGTGTTGAACATGAGCTTTGTGTAGAACATGGAAGCTTTGATGAAACCAAATCTGTGATAAGAGCTTGATGCTTTGTTGCTTTGATTGAAGCTTAGTTCTAGGGTGTTTAGAATTTGTGTAAAGTTCATTCTTAATCCTATGTACAAGCTGAATCAATTTGTTTTGAAAGAGAAAAATGTTTTTCTAAGCCAAGTGAAAAACAACCGGTTGATTTCACGGTTTATTCAGTTGTTTTACACCCAGCTGTTTGAAGGTATTAAAAATTGATTTTGACTTGGTTGACTAACTGTCAAAACCAATTCAATCGGTTGATTGCCACATTTCTTAACAGTTTTTCAAAAACCTGTTAAATCTGTTTTTAGTTGAATTAAAACTGTTTTGGCTCATGACTAACTGCCTAAACTGGATAAATTTAAGAGCTATAAATATGGTTTCTCTCTCTATTAAAAAACACACAGAAAGTAAGATTGAAAATGTTTTTGAGAATATATTTGATTCAAAGTTTTGCAAGATTGCCTAAAGGTTGTGCATTGGTTCAAAACTGATCTTAGGAGCTCTGTGGTTTCCTGATTACCAGGTGTAATTTGTTCCTTTTGATTCTTGTAATTGTTTTTCTTTCTATACTTGTAAGTTTGTTAATCTGTAAGGTCAAATGTTGTTCTGACTATGGTTGTGTGAAAAGCAAAAAGAGTGAGTGTTCTTGTGTTGTCAAGATCACCTCTTTGTGGTGTTGAGTGTTTGTAATATGTGATTGATTACTAGTAGATACCGAGTGGTTTTCTGGGGATTGGATGTAGCTCAGGTGATGGAGAAGTGCCTTCATGATTTGTAGAAATTGTTGGTGGTTGGCGGAAGCTCTATGGCGTGTAAGCGTGCAAGGTCCTCCTAAGAGTGATGGTGACCTTGAAGGTGCATGAAAGGTAGGGATTGAGAGTGGTGAGGCCAACTCTCCTTGGTAAGGGGGATTTGTGAAGATAGCCTAACCTAAGAGGATTTTGGGCAAGAAGTGAAATTGGCACAAATTGGCAGCAATTCACTAAGTATATTAATCTTGCAAATACATGAGCCAAACCCTCTTATTTATAGTGTTTAGAGGGCTGGAAATTCAAAAGAAAGTGGAGGGAAATTCAAATGAATTCCCTCCCAAAAGTGGAGCCTAAATGAGCACATGGGGAGGGGTGTGTCTAGTTTGTATGCTCACCCCCTCCATGGGCTTTCTAGACCGGCCTAGGTAAATTTAGAGGATTTTAGAAACTTTAAGTTTACCTAGGTTGGTGTTTTAGGTGCCAAAATTAATTCTAAGAAAATTACAAATAAAGTTCCTATGCTAATTTTTGACAAGAAATAAAATGCAACTCTATACTAGAGTTTATGGTATGTAAAAATGCATCCTCTTGGTTCATCTTGACCATAACTCTAGTGGTTGACCCCATTTGACATGTTGGTGGCCTTTCAATAGAGTTGGTGTTGGGGCCTCTTCCATCATCCCCTCCCTCTTGAAAAGGATTTGTCCTCAAATCCAAGGCTTCGTCCTCGTCATTAATAGGGGAATGTATGTGGCTGGATGGTGTCCATCATCTCCTCCTTCTTTGAGAAAATCTATCCTCAAATGTACAGGGTCGATCTCAGATAATAGCCTCTTGCTTTGACAACTATGTTCATCCTCCCGGATCAAATGTCCATCTATGGGAATCATCAAACAAAGCAAATGTGTTAGTTTCAACAATATAAAAATCAGTTTTATGAAGTTGCCATTCTTTTTGTTTTTCTATTGTTTTTGGCAACTTTTTACAAAATTTCTTTAGGGAGGAGTTCATAATTTTCTTTTCTTTCAAAAGCTCAAAAAGTTTTATCAACTCCAAAATGACTTATGAATCCTCCTTCATGTGACTCATTTACAAGGAGTTTTCTATGTGTTATTTGGGGTATACAAAGTTTTTCTTCTTTAAATAAGTATCCCTCATAAACATAAAACCCACCATGTGCTTTATGTTGGTACTTAGCAAAAGTGAGTGCAAAATCTTTATCTTCTTTATAAAGTTTAGGTATGTTTTCAAATCCAAGAATTTGGGCTCCAAGTTTTAAAAAGAGCGCATGTCTCCTTGATAGAGCATCCACCACAATATTTTTATTTCCCTTCTTGTATTTGATAACATATGGAATTTGCTCAAAAAATCCCATCCACTTTGCATGTATTTTTAACTTGTGTTGGCTCTTGAAATATTTTAAAGACTCATGCAGGGCCCTCACATGTGCATAAAGTTCTTTGTTATAGATGGGGTAGTTGAGGGTTGCACCATGAAGTTTTTCACTAAAATATGCGATTGGGTGCCCACCTTGCAACAACACAACACCTATTCCTACTCCCGATGCATCATACGCTAGCTCAAAAGTTTGTACAGAGTTTGGTAAAGCTAGAATAGATGCATTGGTGAGTTGAGCTTTCAACCTTTGAAAGGCTTGCTCATGCTTCTCCATCCAACAAAATGGAGTGTCTTTCTTCACTAACTCATTGAGTGGTGAAGCTAGACTTGAGAAGTTAAGATCAAATCTCCTATAATAACTTGTTACACCATTAAAACTCCTAACATCTCCTACATTTTGTTGTGTTGGCCATTCTTGGATGACTTTGATTTTCTCGGGGTCAACATGTACCCCATTTTTGTTAGCTATAAAACCCAAAGACACTACATTATCAACACAAAAAGTAAATTTATCACTATTAGCAAACAAACTATTAAACACTAAGAAAACTTCCCTAAGGTGTCTTAGGTAGTCATCAAAATAAACTACTACATATTTGCCTGTGCAATCCCTCTTTAAAGGTTCTTTTTTCACTATGCTTGTAAGGGGTGTTGTGAGATATTCCTTATTCTTTCTAGATTCACACAACCCCTCACTTGGCTTTTCTATTTCTTTCTCATTTTCTTCACTCTCACTAGTTTCTTTTTCTTGGCTACTATATTCATCTTTGTTCCTTAAGATCATAGATCTTTCATTGGAACAATGAGATGCTAGATGACCCTTACCAAGACATTCTAAACATTGAATTTCTCTAGCTTGAGTATGTGAGATATGCTCGGATAGGTTTCGGGAAAGTTCTATAGATGTTTCTTTTATATGCTCTTCCCCACTTTGGACCTCTTCCTTGTCATAAGATACAGAGTATGAACTTTGTTTTTGACTTGATTGTTTTCTCAAAATTTGTTTTTCAACTTTAATGCTAAGTTGAATCAAGTCATTTAAATCTTTATACGGTAAAAGTTCAACTTTGTTTCTTATCTCAAGTTTGAGACCACTTAAAAACCTAGATATGGTGGTATGGTTGTCTTCATTAATCCCTGCCCTTTTTATATATAACACCATCTTTTGCCAATATTCTTCTACACTCAGATTTCTTTGATGAAGTCAATGGAGCTTGTTCATCAACTTCCTATTGTAATGTGAGGGAATATAGCGACATCTCAAGGCTCCCCTAAGGTCATTCCAATATGTAATGGGAGGGTCCTTATGGAGATGTCTCTCTCTTTTTAGGGCAGTCCACCAATTCATAGCATTTCCTTGAAAACTTAAGGTGGCTAAGGGTACTTTCTTTTCTTCACTCACATGGTTGCAAGCAAAAAATTGTTCGACCTTCATCTCCCAATCTAGATATGTTTCTACATCTTCTTTTCCATAGAAATGAGGTAGCTCTACCCTAACCTCCTTTGGATTTTCTTTTCTTTCCTTTCTAGCTTTCCTAGGGGATGGTTGATAGTATTCTTTAATTCTAAGGCTTTTTTCCCCAAAAGAATTATCTACCCTAGAGCTAGATGCATAAGAACTTATTTTTGATTTGTTGTATTCATCCTTTTCTTTAACCATTTTCAGCTCTTTGATTTGTTCCTCATGTTCCAAATGTCTATATGAAAGTTATTGAAAGTCCCTTGCTATTTGTTTTAAAAGAGTTTTAATGGACTTTAGATCACTTTGACTAGATTTAGAAGAATGGGCTGACATGGTTAAAGATTTGTGTTAAAAGTAATTTACCCAAAAAAAAAGACAAGGAGAGTAATGAAGGTAGCTTTCCAGGAAAGAGAGATGGATCACTAGGATCTCTTAAGTACCAAGTCTTTCCTTGCCAAAATCTATCCCTCAAGACTTTTCACAAATCTTTTTCTAAGTAATTTACTTAGATCACAATTAAGAATGAAAAACACTATTTAATGTAAGAAAAATGCAAAGCAATTAATCAATACAAGGCAAGTAACAAAGCAAAACAATTAACTAAAACACAATTAAAGATTACTAACTAAAAAGCTTTTAAAACTAGGCGTATCCTAAGGTGAGGCTTCTAAACGCTTAGAGCCATTGAAGACACACTCACCGTAATTATTTCACTAACTAATCAAAGTTGAATGTAATTAAAATTCAAATGAAATATAATAGAACTTGAATTACAAAAGTAAAATTCAGATTTCCTATACTATGCACTCCTTTGCTTTTGGTACTCCTTCTTATTGTGTCCCACACTTTGTATGTTTTTGTAATCTTATTTGTTGCAGCTCCTTTCCTTAACCTCTTATGGTTAGTCAATTAAAATCTCCAAAACAGTACCTACTAAGAAGGGATGGACTCACCACAAAGGTTAATTCCAACTTAACAAGCACCACTTTGCAATTCTTTCACCAACAATTAGAGGTCAACAAATTAAAGCAAAGAACAATTCAAATTTAGAATAGGACAACAACAAATGGAGTAATTTGTATGACATAACTTGAAAGAATGTTGAATAAATTTGACAAGCAATCAAATAAACACTCAATTAAAGGTGGCACACAAATTGAACCTAGAGAATGGCACTAGAATTGATTAAAAAAAACCAAAACAGTACTACTGGAAATTTTAGGCACAAAAAGCGTGACTTAGAAAATTTATGCTAAGCTGGCTATTTGAAATTTGAATCTGAAATTTTAACCACAAATAATTCAAGATTTTAGCAAAATTTTGGCGCTGGAATCACACCAAAAAAATGCACCAAATAATTGTGATAAATTTTTCAAATATGTTGTCAAATTACCGTCTTTGTTCATGCCAGGATGACACTTTTTTCATTTGATTTATCATTTTTTTTCTATTTTGTATTTTGACTTGATTATTTTTTTCTTGTTTTTCTAACACATCAGTCTGTATAAATCCTGAATTTCACAATTTTTCTTCAACGGATTTTAATTTGATAAGTAAAATCAGCTAGCACAGAATTGAAAACAGAGTGATCCTAATCTTGGAATTAAAAACAGTTTGAAGAAACTTCAAGAACACAATAGAACTGATGTATAGAATTTGTATGGATCTAACACACAAATATGAACTCAAATCTAAAAGAAAAAAGCACCAAAGGATCAAACAAATTCAGATTAAAAAAAATGGACTCAAAGCAAATCAAGAAACCAAATTATCAAAAACAACACTACATTGAATTGATGACAATTTAGGAGAAGCATGACTAGACAAAACACAATTGGATTCAAAAATCAAAATGACTCAAAACTACACAATATATACCGATTCAAATAAACCAAAAACAGAACAACCACACAAACCTATATGGAATCCTACACAATTCTGAAAATTGGAAGCTCAAGAACAATTTGAACACAATGCACTAATTGGATTTCTCCAAACAACACCTAAATCAAATTAAAATGTAAAAAACATAAAGACAATATGGAAAACTTGAAGAACAACACGGAATAAGGATGAACACAAAAGAAAAAACGAAATAAGGCATTTATCTCTTGAAGACCAGGGCTCTAGATACCAAATGATGGAAAAGTGCCTTCATGATTTGTAGAAATTGTTGGTGGTTGGCGGAAGCTCTATGGCGTGTAAGCGTGCAAGGTCCTCCTAAGAGTGATGGTGACCTTGAAGGTGCATGAAAGGTAGGGATTGAGAGTGGTGAGGCCAACTCTCCTTGGTAAGGGGGATTTGTGAAGATCAATAGCCTAACCTAAAAGGTTTTTGGGCAAGAAGTGAAATTGGCACAAATTGGCAGCAATTCACTAAGTATACTAATCTTGCAAATACATGAGCCAAGCCCTCTTATTTATAGTGTTTAGAGGGATGGAAATTCAAAAGAAAGTGGAGGGAAATTCAAATGAGTTCCCTCCCAAAAGTGGAGCCTAAATGGGCACATGGGGAGGGGTGTGTCTAGTTTGTATGCTCACCCCCTCTATGGGCTTTCTAGACCGACCTAGGTAAATTTAGAGGTGTTTAGAAACTCTAAGTTTACCTAGTTTGGTGTTTTAGGTGCCAAAATTAATTCGAAGAAAATTAAAAATAAAGTTCCTATGCTAATTTTTGACAAGAAATAAAATGCAACTCTATACTAGAGTTTATGGTATGTAAAAATGCGTCCTCTTGGTTCATCTTGACCATAACTCTAGTGGTTGACTCCATTTGACATGTTGGTGGCCTTTCAATAGAGTTGGTGCTGGGGCCTCTTCCATCATCAGGTGTTGAGTGAACCAATATAATTAGATTATGTAATCTCTCTCTCTCTCTCTCTCTCTCTGTCTTACTCATTACAAACTGTTTGATTTGATTTTTGTCTATGCTACTATAAACAACAAGTTAAAACAACATTTCAACCAAATTTTTTTTTCTGCAAACAGTTTTAATTGCTTTGATTGTTTGGCTTCCCTGATTACTCCTTCTGTGGTTGTTGATAAATCTTCATTCTTAGTCAATCTTTGAGAAAATATTTTGAAAAACAATTCACCCCCTCTTGTTTAGGCCATTGATTCTAACACTTTGATGTCTCCAAATCTGTGTGAATTGCTTGAAGGCCTTGCTGCTACTTGTGTGTGTGGGTTATAGGTAGTTTGAATTTGTAGATCCACTCTTAGTTAGGATACAAAGTTGGTTTAAACCAAATTATTTTGAAAAAGAGTGTTTTCCTAAGAAGTGGAAAAACAACTTGTTGTTTTCTCGTTTCAACCGGTTGTTTTACCCTTAGTGTTTTTGAAACAGGTTTTAACAAAGCTTGAAATTGGTTGACCTTGCTATCAAACAAATTCAATCGGTTATTTCGACATTTCAACCAATTACGTTTTGAAAATCCGTAATTGAATTTTTTTAAGTTTGGTAAATATGTTTTAATTGATTCAAAACTAATTTGGTTCTTGCCTTAAATGTTTTTAACAGCCCTTTGGAGTTTAAATAATCTGTTTTACGCTCTTGGTGGTTATGATATCAGATTAAATCTTTCAAATCAGTTTTCTCCAAGATTTGCTTCAAGCTTTGGATTTTTCAAAGAGTGGCATAGGATTGCTTTGTAACTTTTGAATTCAATATGTGATTTTATCAGGTGTGATAATTCCTTTTCTCTATTGAATACTGTAATTATGTGTAAACGTGTTCTATGCAGATCCAGAGGGTGTTCTGTGATCTATGGTGTGTTGTTTGTCAAAGGAGGTGTGTGTTCTTGAAGGGTTCAAGATCACCTCTTTGGTGTGTGATTTGAAATCAAGGTTATTTGATTGCTCAGTGGAATACCCAATGGTTTCTAGGGACTGGATGTAGCTCTTGGATAAGAGTGAACTAGTATAAATTTTTTGTGTTATTCTTTCTATCCTTAATCTCATTTAAATCTATTTTGGTTTGTTTTTATTATCTGCGAATAAAAGTAATCAGTTGATTCACATAAACAACCGATTGATTTTCTGGAAACATAATAAAACATATTTGTTTCTTGGCTAACTTGGTATCTTTCTCTTTGATTCTTTATTGGCTTTCTCTATACCTTCAATATTTGCAAAAATCTTTTATTAACAATTCACCCCCCTCTTGTGTAAGGCCTACAATTCTAACAACTGGAACAGAGAAAAAACATGTTAATGCACCAAATAACAAATTATATTTTACTGTTGAGAGCTGTTTAAGCTTATTATGCTTAATTCATTTCTTAAGAAATTAAACCTTTCTTTTGCAAGGGGTTTTGTGAATAAATCAACCAGCTGAAGTTTTGTTCCTCTGAATTTTATTTCACAATGGGAATTGGCAACGTGTTCATGTAGAAAATGGTGCCTTATCATTATGTATTTAGTTCTAGAGTGCATAATTAGGTTTTTTTTGTGAAGTTTATAGCACTAGTATTATCACATAAGAGAGGTATTTTACTTAACACAATACCAAAGTCACTAAGATGTTGTTTTAACCATAGAGTTTGGGCACAACAACTTCCTGCTGCTATGTATTCTTCCTCAGCTTTGGATAGTGCTACACACGCTTATTTTTTGCAATGCCAAGATATTAAACTTGACCCAAGCATATGACACGTTCCACTTGTGCTTTTTTTTGTCAATTTTAGAACCTGGAAAATTTGAGTCAGAAAAACCAATCAAACTTAAAGACACATTACAAGGATACCATAGACCAAATTCTTTAGTTCCTTGTAAGTACTTCATAATTCTTTTAGCAGCATTGAAATGAGATTCCTTGGGTGCAGATTGAAACCTAACATACATACAAACATCAAACATGATATTAGATCTACTAGTTGTTAGATACAATAAAGAACCAATTAAACCTCTATACTTAGTTTGATCAATTGATTTTTCAACAGGGTCTTCATCAAGATGAAAACTCGTAGAAATAGGAGTGTTGATTGCTTTGCATTGATCCATCTCAAATTTCTTCAAAAGATCTTTGCAGTATTTGGCTTGGTTTATAAAAATCCCATCTTTTAGCTATTTAACTTGCAGGCCAAGAAAATAATCCAGCTCCCCCATCATAGACATCTCAAATTCGCTCTTTATGAAGTTTACAAAGGTTTCACATAAATCTTTATTTGTTGAACCAAAATTGATATCATCCACATATACTTGTACAAGTATAATGTCTTCACCCTTTTTCTTCATGAATAAAGTCTTGTCGAATGTACCAAGGTTATAGCCTTGTGATAGTATAAAATCACGCAGTCTTTCATACCATTGCCTAGGTGCTTGCTTGAGTCCATATAGAGCCTTTTTGAGTTTGAACATATGGTCTTCAAATCCAAGGGATTGTGAAATAAAGACTTCTTCATTTGTGAAACCATTCAGGAAGGCACTTTCGACATCCAATTGTAATAGTTTGAATCCCTTTATGCATGAGAAGGCTAGGAAAAGTCTGAAAGCCTCTAACCTTGTCACTGGAGCATAGGTTTCATCATAATCGATTCCTTCTTCCAAGTTATATCCCTTGGCCACCAACCTTGCTTTGTTTCTTGTGAAAATCCCATGTTCATCCATTTTGTTTCTATATACCCACTTAGTACCTATGATATTCATCTCAGATGTTCTTGGAACTTGAGACCATACCTCATTCCTTGTAAACTGATTTAACTCTTCTTGCATGGCCAAGATCCAATTGTTGTCTTGTAGAGCTTCACTCATATTTTTTGGCTCCACTTGTGAGACAAAAACCATCATTTCACTGAAATTATTTATAGAATTCGTGGTTGAAACTCCTTTCTCGATGTTTCCTATCATATTCTCAAGTGTCAAGTCTTTAGGAGTTCTCCATTCTCTGGGCAATTCTGTAGATACAACAGGTTCTTTGGCAGTACTCAAATTAGTTGTATTTGAATCAATCAAATTATTATTTTGACGTATAGTTCTTAAATCATCTTCTTCAAGTTCATCCACAATAGATTTAAGCAAGTAATTATCAGACTCATCAAACACTACATGAATATATTCCTCCACAATTAGCAATCTTTTATTGTAAACTTTGTAAGCATGCCCATTTATAGCATAACCAATATGGATACCTTCATTAGATTTTGGATCAAATTTTCCCAAATTATCTTTTTCATTATTCAAAACAAAACATTTGCATCCGAAAACTCTAAGATGATTTATATTAGGCTTTCTACCTTTATAAAGTTCATAAGGAGTTTTCTTTAGAATTGGCTTAATGAAAGTTCTGTTTAACACATATGAGGCAGTATATACAACATCAACCCAAAAGTATTTGGGGAGATTTGATTCGTCTAACATAGTTATAGCGAGTTCCTCAAGTGATATATTTTTCCTTTCTACCACACCATGTTGTTAGGGAGTCCTAGGGGCTAAAAAACAATGTCTGATTTCACAAAACCAATCAAATCTAGCATTTTGAAATCCCCCCTGATCATTTCGAATGGATTTTATGCTGCAAGCATTTTTATTTTGCAAAAATTTTAGCCAGTTTCTTGAAAGCATCATTCTTAGAGACTAGAAATAGAGTCCAAGTATATCTCGAGATATCATCCACAATCACCAAGGGATAAAAGTTTCCAGTTAAATTAGCATTTCTAGAAGGCCCAAACAAATCCATATGTTAGACATCCAATCTTTTATTTGAAGAAATTACATCCTTTGGTTTGAAAGAGGTTCTTGTTTGCTTACCCTTCACACATGCATCATACAGTCTATTATCTTGGTTTTTTATATTCGGTAAACCAGAAATAAGCTCTTTAGTTTTAATTTGTTCAAATGATTTGTATGGATGTGGGATAATCTCTTATGCCATAACCATGACTCATAATCTTTTGACAAAAGACATTCATTTACAGAACAATTATGCATGATATCTAGGAGATAGATTTTATTAACCCTTTTACTTGTGAAGATCACCTTACCAGTGACTTCAATTGAAATTGTACGCTTATTGGTTTCAAAGTTAACTTTGTAACCTTTGTCACATAATTGGCTAATGCTTAGAAGGTTATGTTTTAGTCCTTCCACATATAACACATTCTCTATTATTGTTGATCCTTTAGTTCCAACATTTCCTCTTCCAAGGATCCTTCCACGGTTGTTGTCCCCATAGGTTACATGCCCTTCTGCTTTAAGCTTCAAATATGTGAATTGAGTATGATCACCAGTCATATGTTTGGATCAATCACTGTCCAAGTACCACTGATTTGATTTCTTTATATTTTTTCTGCAAAATAAAAGTCAATACATATGGTACCCTTTAGTATTAGGTCCAATCGGATTATCACATTTCCTTAGGAAGCCATTTGACTAAACCTTTTGGAACAAGATAATTCCTAAACTTACATGTTCTAGATGTGTGACCGGATTTTATGCAATAAAAGAAAGAGATAAAATATTTTGATTTGAAATTGTTGAAAGAAGAAAACTCTATTTGATGCAATCCTAGCTTGTGTTGCTATGAGTTTTTTTTTTGTATTTTGGGGTACAGAATTTGGTGGGCTTGGGTGGTTAAAATGGGTGAAAGAAACTATGAAGTAATGGTGTATGGAGAGTGATAGTGAAGCTTAAGAGAGGTTAGGCCAACTCCTAAGAAGATTCAAGCAAAACACTATGCAAACTTTAGAGTGAGAATTGGAAGACAAATGTGTTGAAAATGAAGCTTTGATGCCTCCAAATCCATGAAGATAACTTGAAGAGTTTGTTGCTGAGTTTAGGGTTTAGTTATAGGTAGTTTAGAATTTTCTAGATCCATTCTTAATCAAATTCACAACTGAATCAATCTGGTTTTAAAAAGAAAAGTGTTTTTCAAAGAGTTATTTCATACCTTTGCTTGAAACTAATACAATTTTCTCTGAAAGTGAAAAATATCATCTTGACTCTGTTGCTAAAAATATCATTGTATATGCTCTTGATTCTAATGAGTTTCTTAGAGTTTCATAGTGTGTTTCAGCTAAAGATATGTGGGACACTCTTGAAAGAATTCACAAAGATTCAAGAAATGCTTGTCTGGACAGTGACAAGTTCCCTTCTGGATCATCCTCTGCATCTTCCAAAATAAACATATGTCTAATGGAAAAAGAAGATTTTGCATCAAAAAGCGTAAGTACGTCCTCCTCTACTAAATGTGATAGTTATTATCAACTTCTTGAGGCTTTTAAAGTGACTTATGAAGAAACTCATAGATTAACCCTTTCAAACAATCAAGTTGCACACATTCATATGCATCACTTGAACAAATTGATTTCAAATGATCTTGTTATTGGCTTACCCAAACTCAAGTTTAAGAAGGATCATGTTTGTGAAGCTTGTCAAAAGGGGAAACAAACAAAACGGTCTTTTAAACTGTAAAACATAGTTTCCACTTCAAAACCCCTTGAGCTGCTACATATGGATTTGTTTGTTCCTTCAAGAATTATGAGCCTTGGAGGGAACTATTATGCTTTTGTTGTGGTTGGTGACTTTTCCAGGTTTACATGGACAATGTTTCTGCATTCATAAAGTGAGGCCTACTCTGCATTTAAGAAACTAGCCAAGAGGCTATAAAACTCCTGCTGCAGTAACATTGGTTCCATCCAGAGTGGTCATGGTGGAGAATTCCAAAATGAGAAGTTCAACACCTTTTGTGATAAGCTAGGCATCTTTCACAATTTCTCTGCACCAAGGACATATCAGCAGAATGGTGTGGTGGAAAGGAAGAACAGATCGTTTGAAGAGCTGACAAGAACAATCTTGAATGAATTCTCCTTACTAAAGTACTTTTGGGCAGATGCAGTAAGCACAAAATGCTATGTAATGAACCGAGTTCTTATCAGGCTCATTCTTAAAAAGACTCCATATGAACTTTTCAATGGAAGGAAGCCTCACATAGGACATTTAAAGGTATTCAGGTGTAAATGCTATATTCTGAACAATGGTAAAGACAAACTTGGTAAGTTTGATGATAAAACCGATAATGGTATTTTTCTTGGTTACTCCTTAACTAGTCATGTCTATAGAGTTTATAATAAGAGACTTATGACTGTAGAAGAATCTATACATATTTTTTTCATGAAACTAACAATGTAGAATAAGGTTCAGTGAAGTTTAATGCAAAAGAACAAAATATCTTTTTGAAGAATCTGGAAAACTGTCTAGAAAATCAATCGGTTGATTCTGCAAAACAACCGATTGAAAGAGTGGAGGATTCCCAGAGATATCTCAGTAGAAAACATCATTTGGAAAATGAATAAAGGTGTATCTACAAGGAGGACAATATTAAACTTCTGCAACCATATGGGTTTTGTCTCCAAAGTTGAACCCAAGTCAATCAATGAAGTACTCAAGGATGAACACTGGATAACAGCCATGCATGAGAAACTTAACCAATTCATAAGGAATAATGTGTTGCTTTTGGTTCCTAGGACAAAATGGGTATTCAGAAACAAGTAAGATGATACAAGAATAATCACATGGAACAAGGCAAGACTTGTTGCAAAAGGGTACAATCAAGAAGAAGGGATAGACTATGACAAAACTTTCACACCAGTGGCAAGATTAGAGGCTACGAGATTATTACTAGCCTTTGCCTGCATGAGTGGTTTCAAGCTGGTCCAAATGGACGTGAAGACCATCTCTGAGGAAATATTTGTATCACAACCACCTGGATTTGAAGACCATCTATATCCCAATCATGTATACAAATTGAAAAAAGCTTTGTATGGTCTCAATCAAGCACCTAGACAGTGGTATAAAAGGTTAAGAAACTTTCTTCTATCTGACAATTATGAAAGAGGGAAGATTGACAAAAGCCTTTTTATTAAAAAGTCAAATTCTGTTGTTATCTTAGTACAAATATATATTGATGATATTATTTTTGGATCAACTAATGATAGATTGTGTGTAGAATTTGTGACAGCAATGCATGGGGAGTTTGAGATGTCGATGATGGGGGAACTCTCTTTCTTTTTTGGACTGTAGGTCAAGCAATCCAAAGAGGGCATCTTCTTAAATCAATCAAAGTATTGCAAGGAGATACTCAAACGATTTGAAATGGAGAACTGCAAAGAAGCCTCAACACCAATGCCTACCAACTACTATATGGATGTTGATGCGGCTGGAGTTGCTGTAGATAAAACAAAATATAGAGGGTTAATAGGATCCTTGCTTTACCTTACAACTAGCAGGCCAAACATAATGTTTGGTGTGTGCCTTTGCGCTAGATTCCAGTCAAATCCAAAGGAATCACATCTAAAAGCTTCCAAAAGGATTCTAAAATATTTGAAGGGAACATCTACTGTTGGGTTATGGTATCCCTCTCATTCCCCTATACAACTTGTTAGGTATTCTTATTCTGACTTTGCAGGTTGCAAGCTAGACAGGAAGAATACTAGTGGAGCCTGTCATCTTCTTGGCTCAAGTTTGATATCATTGCATAGCAAGAAGCAACAACTGAAGCAGAGTACATAACTGCAGGGAGCTGTTGTGCTCAGATTTTGTGGATCAAGCAACAACTGGAAGACTTTGGGTTAAAAGTCAACAAGGTTCCTTTATTCTGTGACAATACAAGTGCAATCAATCTCACAAAAAATAGAGTTCAGCTCTCTAGAACGAAACACATTGAGATCCGACATCACTTTATCTAAGATCGTGTAAATAATGGTGATTGTGAAGTACAATTCATTGCCACTGAAAGACAGGTTTTTCTCCTTAAGGAATGAGTTAGGAATCATTGATTCACAAGGTTTACCTTAATCTATGCTGTTTTTATCCCTTCTTACACTCTATTTGTGAAGACAGATAGGGGGAAAAGTAGATTTGGGGTTGTAATAATCTAATTCCCGCACTTATTCTGTTTGATAACTGCTTAGATAAATGTTAAATTCCTGCACTCTAAATATTTTAACCGGTTAATCCTGTTTTTTAACAAGTTGTTTTTCTGCCGCTGCATCTATGCTTGTAACTGGTTTTCACACTGATTTGGTTGATCTTCCTCTTTGGAAATCACCTAGTGAAAACTGGTTCTGGGATGCTTGATATATCTGGAATAGATTACCTCTTGTACTTGCATTTTTTGTGATTGTAGGTTGTGCCAAATTCTAAACAAAACTTCCCAAAGAAACCTAGGGATTTGTCTTCATCAAATAAAGGGAGAATGTTGAAAATGAATCTTTGATGCCTCCAAATCCATGAAAACAGCTTGAAGACTTTATTCTTGAGTTTAGGGTTTAGTTCTAGGTAGTTTAGAATTTGCTAGATCCACTCTTAATCAATTTCACAACTAAATCAATCTGGTTTTAAAAAGAAAAGTGTTTTTCAAAGCTAAGTGAAAAAACAACATGTTGATTTCTTATTTTAATCGGTTGTTTTTCCCTCAACCTATGTGAAAAGTTTTTTGAACTGTTTTGACTTTGGTTGACTTAATTGTCAAACCAATTCAACCGGTTAAATCGACATTTCAACTGGTTAATTTTTGAATTTCCTAACAGCTTTTCATAAATCTGTTATATCTATTTTCAGTTGTTTTGGCTCATGTTTAACTGCTTAAAACAATTAGATTAAAGAGTTATAAAGCTGGGATTACCCTCCCTATTTGAAGAGAGAAAAAAAGTGATTCAGAATACATTTTTGTGAAAGTTTGAATTCAAGAAAGCAAGATTGTCTTGGGTTGTGCTTTGGTTAAAAAGTGGATTAGGAGCAACTGTGATTTTTTTGTAATCAGGTGTAATCTGTTCCATATTCTCTTGTAATTGTTTTTCTGTTTGAATACTTGTAATCTGTGTATCTGTAAAGTTAGAGGGTTGTTCTGACTGTGTGTGTAAGAACTGAAATAGGGAGTGTGTTCTTGAGTGGTTAAGATCACCTCTTTTGAGGTTGTGGTGTGTTGTAATCTGTTTTTGATTACCTAGTGAAATACCTAGTGGTTTTCTAGGGACTGGATGTAGCTCTGGTAAGGAGTGAACCAGTATAATTGTTTGTGTTATCTTCTCTCTCTCACTCATTTAAAAACTGTTTGTCTTGTGATTTTATCTCTATTGCCAAAAATAATCGATTAAATTGTATTTTCAACCGATTGTTTTTTTCTAAAAATATTTAATCAGTTTGTTTTCTTGGTTGATCTGATTCTTTGATCTGTAAATCATCATTAATCTTCATTCTTAGCCAGTATTTGTGAAAATCTTTCCTTAAACAATTCACCCCTCTCTTGTTAAGGTCATTAGTTCTAACAAAATGAGCTAGAAACTTGGGCAACCTTTCTTTATCAATTCCAATCTGATTTACAAGGGGGCTAATACTTGTAGTTATAGTGCTATGGGCAGCCAAGGTCCAAGCTTTAACCCTAAAAACTATTCATATGGTCTAGAGTTGCATTGGGTCCAAGGAGGCCCAATTGTAACTCTAGCTAGACTCTTTCTTTTTCCATTTACACCCTACTCTAATTGGCCCCATACATGACCCAAATACAAGCCCAAAATAAAACCTATACTAATTTGTATAATGTTTATAAAACTAGATTAAAAAAATGGAAGAGCAGACAACAATTATTTCTCCCTGATATGTCTTCTGAGATCCTTTTTTTGCTTCCAATCTTCTTAGCCAAATGTTTCGAGGTTGGATGGGTTTTCATCATTCCCTCCCTCTGGAGAAAGATCTGTCCTGAAATCTAAATGATGCTCAATTACATCAACCTCTATGATCAAATGTCATTCTACAATAGAAATAAAAAAATATGAGATCATTTTCTTTATTAAAAGAAAAAAAATAGAACAGAAATAAGGTCTTTTAAAAATATTTTGAAAGTAAAAAAATAATGCCTTTTTCAAAAATATTTTTGTTCACTTTGTGTTGTTTATTGCCCGGATTAGGCAATAACATCACAAAGTGTTGCTTTTGAGATTTTTGTGAAGAAGAATGAGCATTCCAATATGTTCATCCAATATGTATTTCTTAAAAGTTTGATCAAGCTTAATCTCCAGTCTAAATATTCTTCAACATTTTTGTTTCCATCAAAGTATGAAATGTATACTTCAAGCTCTATAAAATAATATAAACTTCTAGGCTCAAAACACACCCCTACAATTCTTTGATAATGGAGTTATAAATCTTTCTTCTATGAATAGGTATTTCTTTTCCAAACCTTTTGTCCTTATTTTGGTTGAGAACCATTTTGCCAAACATTTCTTTTTATCTCATCCCATTTTCTATCTTTATCTTCTTTCAAAGTTCTATTCTTCTCTATCCATCCATAGACATCTTCTTGTTCCCTATTACTTCCTTGTACTTGATGCATGTAAATGATCACTCATTTTGAAATTAAAAATAAATGATTTTCACAAAAAATTTATTTCAAATGAGTGATAAAAATATTTTCACAAATAGGTTTTAAAGTTGGTGAAGTTTCAATCAAGGTCAACTAGTCAAACTATCTCCAAGTTCACTCCCAGGAAAGAGAGGTGAGTCACTAGGACTACTTAAGTACCGAGTCTTCCCTTAGACAGAGCTTACCTCAGATAGTCTTAACAAATTTTTTCCTCAAAAGAAACTTGAAAACAAATTTTCCCTAAATGTGATGTATGCAAGGCGTCCTAGTGATCAAAGGAAGATCAAATACAAACGAAGAGCAATCACTTAGGTATCACATAGACTTAGAAAAATAAAGGAAAGCAAGAAATTAAACAAGAAGGAATTAGAGACAAAGAAAATAAAGAAGGAAAGGAGGAAAAGTAAACTAGACGTGTCCTATGTGAAAGTGCAAGTGACACTTGGAGCCCCTTGACACACTTTCACTACTAATGAACAAATTTAACTATTACAAAGTTTTTAATGGGATTTCTTTGAAAGAATTTTTACCACCAACTAATGTAAGCAAAATTAAGCAAGGAAAATAAACTTGAACACAAAGGTTCCGAGATACAAAGCTAAAAATAAAATAATTTTTTTTATGAATTTCTTTTCTTCGAGTTGTCAAATCTTCCTTCTCTTTATATGAACTTGATTCTTGTCTTCAATTGCTACCCTCTCCAAATAATCAATGTTTTTAGCCTTTAGCTATGAATCATCAAGTATAAATTAGCTTCACAACTTCAAAACCAAACTTCCACTCAATATGAATTTCACCTTATGAGGCCAACAAGTAAAAAATCAAGAAAAGCTCAATTAAAATTGCTAAACTCAAATGGATTTAGTTTGAAAACTGCAAGGATTATTTTAAGACACAAATCAACATTTAAAGCTAACAAAAATAGTGAGCATTCAAATAGGAAACCTAACAATAACACTAGAATAGATTTCAAAAGAAAAATTCTAGAATGAAACCGACACTGAAACTTCCAAAATTTGTTAAACTTCATCTAGAAACATTTTTTGTATGAGCCTTTTACGTGAGAATCGAAACACAATATTTGATCAAACGAAACAATTTTTAGGTCAAACGGATGTGTATTATGAAAGAAATAAATCAAACACTGCAGTATCAATATTCAGAGATTGAAATTGTTTTTCAGCACTGACATGTATGATTCAAAACTTTACTAGGGAAACATTATAATGAATTTGAATCTTAAACTTTTATCCCAACTCCACAACACATCAAGAAAGGTGTGGTAAAATTTTCAAGTCAAAAAGCCCAAGGAATAAGGTGCAGTAAATTTTGTACTGAGAGCAACACCATACTGAAATTGTTTTTTCTGGGTTGAAAACATCTTGACATTTATTGTTTATAACTTTTTTTTTCTATTTTTTTTGTGGACGTTCTGATTTAATTGGATACCAAAAAAATATCAATAGGGTTCTATGAATTTTTTCATATTTTTTACCAAAAAAAAACCCACAATAAATTCTCCCAACAAAGACAAAATTTCACAAAAACTGGAAAAGAAGAAACATAAGGGATTTGAAAAAAAAAATTGAAACTCAAGACATAATAGAAACCTAACTCTAATGAACTTGTTAATGATCTAGTAACAATATAAGAGACTCAAAATATAAGAAGAGCACAAGGCACAAAAAAGACTCAAACCACATGGATATTCATTGTAAAAACAAGAAACAAAAAAATCAAACAAAGGACTACTTGATTTTATGACATATATTGAAACAACATGACTTTAGACAACTAGAAATAGATCATAAAATAAAAATGAAACCCACATAAACTATTTTTACAGAAAGAAAAAGAAAGAAGACTCAACAAAATTCAAAAGCACACAAGATAAACTCAAAAAGAACTTCTAAACATCAATATAGATGGTTCAAGAAAGAACAAGCTATTTGAACCGATTAAACTAAACAAAAACACATTTAAATGGTGGAAACACATTTAAAACAGATTCAAGACATTCTAAAAAATGAGGAACAAAATGGAAGTAGAAGAACAAAAGTTAGAACAACTTATCTCTTGAAGACCTAAGCTCTTGATACCAAATGATGCAATCCTAGCTTGCATTGTTATGAGACTTTTGTTTTGTATTTTGGGGTGCGAAATTTGGTGGGATTGGGTGGTTAAAATGGGTGAAAGAAACTATGAAGTAATGGTGTATAGAGAATGATAATGAAACTTAAGAGAGGTTAGGCCAACTTCTAAGAAGATTCAAGCAAAACACTAGTGCAAACTTGAGAGTGACAATTGGAAGACAAACGAGCTAGCAACTTGGGCAACCTTTCTTTATCAATTCCAATCTGATTTACATGGCGACTAACACCTGTATTTATAGTGCTATGGGCAGCCACGGTGCAAGCTTTAACCCTAAAAACTCTTCATATGGTCTAGAGTTGCATTGGGTCCAAGGAGGCCAAATTGTAACTCTAGCTAGACTTTTTCTATTTGCACGCAACTCTAATTGGCCCAATACATGACCCAAAATAAATCCTATACTACTTTGTATAATGTTTATAAAACTAGATTAAAAAAATGGTAAAGCAGACAACAAATAATTCTCCCTGATATGAGAGTCTTCTGAGATTCTCTTTCTACTTCCAATCTTCTAAGCCAAATGTTTCGAGGCTAGATGGGTTTTCATCACTGTTTTTGCTGGAAAATAAAACTTGACAACTTTTTAAATTGGTCTTTCTTCCTTGATTGTATCTTATTCCATTCTTATGACCCTAAAAGTGTTTCAAGGTTTTCCCTACCCTTAGTGAAATTAGATTAAGTTTTTAACAGATACTCAACCTTCTTTTCTAAACCCTTACAATTTTCACAGGTTTTAATAGAAGCATGCAAACATGTTAATCCAAGGTTAACCAACTTTGTTTTAGCTTCATACAATCCCTTTTCTAATCATTTAACCTTTGGTTCAAATTGATTATTTGCACTTCTTAGTTTATTGCATATAATAGCCAACCTATTTGCTTCATCATGTGTTTCTTTAAAAGCAATTAACAGTTGATCATAGCTTTATGAATCAGTTCAGTAATTACTAACTGAATCATAGCTTGATACTTCATTGTTCAATATAAAGCATAGGTTTGCTTCTTCACTTTCAGTTGATGACTCATGATGACTTTTTACGGCAAGTGCACCGCATTTTCAGAAGTAATAATGTGTCCCTAAGGACGGATATCGAACCCACAAGGAACAGTTGAATATTCAAGTACAACATTCACTAAATATAAAACAAAATAAAAGTTGGTTTGTGAATTGTTATGATGGAAAGAATTAACAAGAAAACAAATCAAAGAGTTTTTGCTTCAATTGGAAAAATCGAAATTGGGTTTTATCTTTCCCACTCTTTTGTATTTAGATTAGCTTGATAATAATCTGTCCTTTGATTAATATTGATGCCCGTATAAAAACCATTTACATCGATTCCTCGCATATAAAATTTTTAAGATGCCTCCTAAATATCGATTCCTCGCATATTTATAAAAACAACTTAGAGTCACACTCAAATGTTAATAGCAATTAACATTTCAAGTCTATTCCTAACACTCAAATATGTTAAGTATTATTCTTAAGGTCATAACCATAAAAATACTTTCCATTCAAATTTAAGATTCTATGATGAAAAATTAGAAACAAAACAACAATACCAATAATAAATCAAGAACATAATATTATGTTCTGGGATCACCTCAATACATAAGAGTTTGAACAGATTAGTCCCTAAAGGGTAAAATTACCACACATCTCCTAACACCTTCAATTCTCCCAATTGGATTACAATTCACTCAATGGTGTTTTCCTCTCAATCGTGCACACTAGGATCGAGCATCAAGCCCCTTATTTAACCTAATTTTCTAAGTTTAGGTGACTTCTTACGTCGTGTTAATGGGCTTGTTCATTAAAACATAAAATGGCCCAATGGTTCTGGCGTTTTCTCGCTTAAGCGAGATATAGCTCGCTTGAGCGAGATGCTCTGATGCTGATTTGGGCTTTCTGTGCTTTTGTGTGTTCTGGGGCCTTCCAACTTTCTCCTTTTATTCCTCTTTAGCCTAGTCATCTCCATTCTTCCCTAAAAACCTGAAATTAACACCAAATTTGGCAATAGAATGTTCTTATTCAAATAAAGATCATAAAATACATAAAAATGTATAAATTCATAAATTAAGGATTGTTTTATATATATTTTAGAAATTAATACTCATAAGTGCCTATATTTTAATATGAAATATTATTGAAATTAGGCACTTATCAAGTCACTTGATAAAGATACTTCATTCTCTTCCTAGGAGATATATGCCCTATTGCCTCTGCTTCAACCTTCTTGTTGACTTGTTTGTCTTTGTTTTGGTTGTTTGAACAATCAATTTTTATATGACCTGGTTTGTCACAGTCAAAGCAAATGTAGTTAGAGGAATTATATTCAGAGTACCTCTTCTTTGGTTGTGTTCTTTCCCGACTTTTCTTCTTTAGGAATCTGCTGAATTTTCTGGTGAGAAGACTTAAAGTTTCATCTTGTCATGAATTCTATTCTTCTTCACTTAGTTCATTTTGCACATTGGTCTTCAGAGCAATGTTTTTAGTTTTCCTTTCCACTGATTCTTGCTTTTTCAATTTGTTGAGCTCTAACTCATGTTCTTCGAGTTTCCCGAACAATGCAGTAGTGGAGAGCTTTGATAAATCTCTGGACTCAGAGATTGTAGTCACCTTGGGCTGCCAGCTTCTATCAAGGCACTTTAGAATCTTGATATTTAAATCTTCTTCATCAAAAACTTTTCTAAGACCTATTAGATTATTTACAATATGTGTAAATGTCTTATGTACATCAACAATGGTCTTTTCTGGATGTGTTCTAAAGATCTCATATTCTTGAATGAATGCATGCTTTCTTGCCCTCTTCACATCATTTGTGCCTTCATGAGTAACTTCTAATATCTCCCACATTTCTTTAGCAGAGTTGCACTGAGATACCCTGAAAAATTCATCCATATTCAAGGCAGAAGTGATAACATTTTTTGCTAGAGAATCATATTGTGCTTTTTTCTTTTCACTGTCATTCCATTCAGAAGCCTTTTTTTACAGTTTAATCTTTAACAACATGCATAGGTACAAAAGGTCCATTCACAACATCATCCCGAATTCCCATATCAATTGATTCCATAAAGATTTTCATTTTAATTTTCCAAAATGCATAATTCATACCACCAAACATAGGAGGTCTATTAATAGACGCACGCTCAGCAAAAGGCAACTTAAACTCAGCCATATTGAAATAAAACTTTATTAAAATACAAGTCCTAGCTCTTGATACCAACTGTTGAGTTTATGGGAGTCTAAGTTCAAGAGTATTGATTTTCTGTTCAGAGTGTAAATCAGAAATGCAACATATTAATTTAAAGAATAACAGATTTTATTTCTGACTTAAGTATTCTATCTAAACCAGTTTTTATCTTTATACACAGGGAATGCTCAAAACTGAATCAAGAATAAATTTTTTGAATAAAATGAGTTATCAAGGATTCAATTTAGTTTTAAAACCAAGATCTTGAATCAAATGAGATTAAGATATTTATTTCAGATTTAAAAACACAAGCTTTGAAACACACAGTTCTAAAAAAATATTCAAACCAGTTCTGCAAAAGATTAATTAAGAACAAATCAATTTAAATCGGTAAACACTTTCCTTTTAAAAACTGATTTGGTATGATGATTTCTAAACTAGTTCCTAAATCAAGATTGATTACAGGTGACAAATTTTAAGAGTAAATTTGTCAAAGATTAAGGATTCCTTGAGTTTTAAAATTGATTAAAATCTTATAAAAAAAACATGAAAATAGAATATGATTTAGACTACTACTGCAGGTAGAAACAACAGATAAAATTATGAAACAACGTATTTCTTTCATGACAGATCTCCAAATTTTAGTTTTAGAGATAGTGATTAAGGATTCCATGAGTTTTAAGTTTGATTAAAATCTTATAAAAAAATTGAAAACAAAATATGATTTAGAGCACTACTGTAGTTAGAAACAACAGATAAAATTCTAAAACAACATATTTATTTTATCACGGATCTCCTGATTTTAGTTTTAGAGATAGTGATTAAGGAAGAAGAAAGGCACACACAGTTTTATATTGGTTCACTCAAGAAGAGCTAAATCTAGTTCCATGTTACACCAAGATGGAATCCACTGAAAATAAAGCATTCTTTACAAACAACTCAGTTCTTTAACCCTTCAAGAACCAATAACATAGGATGCAAAACACTATTTTAGCAGCGCTATACTTCTAGAAACCTATCAAGAAGTACATACAAAAACACTTTTACAAGGAAAAATAATTTAAGAAAGAGAACACCTTATTTGCAGACTAAGGAACTCCAACCCAAATCCTCACTGCTACAGAATTTTGATAGAACTTCAACTCCCAAGCAAAAGAAATCAACATAAGAACTCTTAAACTTTTTAAGAAAAACTTCAAAAAAAAACTAAGCTCACATTAAAACCTCAATGAAAATCACTTGAAAAATGTAAGCACTTTGTAATTGCTAGGGATAATTTGAACTGAGATAAAGCTCCTTTTTTATAGGATGCATACCAAAACAATTTTTGAAAACTATTTTGAAAACTTTTATAAAACAACAATTTTAATTTTGAAAGAACAGGCTGTATTTTGAAAAAACACTTGGTGGTAACATAACCAACCTATGGTCAATTAAAAACTGAATATGTGAGCAAAATTGATTTTGAAGAGAAAACAGAATTTTAAAAATACCTAAACAGTTTTGATGTTGTGCAAATGAATCAATTATTTTATCAAACAACACATTAAATTTTTAGTGCAGTAAAATAGTTTTGAAAAACTTTGAGCAGATTCTAAAAACTCTTTTTAAGAGACTCTTTTGCTTAAGTTCATCACCATAACTACGAGATATGAGGTTGAATCAAAGTGCAAAAGTCCACTTAAACAACTCTAACCTAACTAAGACCAAGAAATATAATTTTCATACACCTTCAAACATGTTGTCTTCATCAAACACTTCTTCATGAAAGTTGAGTAGAATCTTCACTTAGCTTTAACATTAAAGTACCACAAGGATACTCTTGAAATATTAAAAGTCTTGTGTTGATACAAGATTTGAAACTTATGGGCCTAAAATCTCATGATTGTCATGTTCTCATGCAAGACCTTCTCCCAGTTTCTTAATGGAATTTTACCAAAAAATGTTAGACAAGTGATCACTCGCCTATGCATATTCTTCAATGCTATTTGTAGAAAAGTTGATGGAGATCAAGCTCAAGAGAACATGGAGGCCACTCATCAAGCTCAAGAAGAGGTGGAGGCACAAATGGAGGACGCCCATGGAGGTCAAAGTCCACCTCAAAGGATTACAAGAAGCATGTTCAAAGCTTTGGGAGCTAGAGGACATTTATTTTCTCTTTTTGTAGTTTCTTTAGTTAAAGGTGCTTAGAGGGAAACTTTAGAAACCTCTTTTGTTATAGCATCTTTTAGGCTTTAGTTAGGAGCTTTAGGGGGGTGTATTAGTAGGTAGGTGTAGGAGTAGAATAGGAGGTGCCAAAGTGAAGGAAGGGATCACACCTTCCTCATGCATAGGTTTAGGCGCCGGTTTTGAGTAAGTTTAGGAGGGAATTTTGAATTCTCTTAGCTTTGTTTTTCAGCACCTTAGGCTATAAATAGAGGTGCTCTCCTTGTATTTTTCAGATTTGAATTCATCTAAAGAAACTATACTCAAAATTGGAGTGAGCATTTGGAGAGCTTTTGAGCTTCTACTCTAGTCTTATCTTGAAGGACCATGGTTTCCTCAAGTGGCGGCTTGCACACTCATCTAGGAGCATCCATACTTCTAGTGGCGTGATCATCCAACCATTCTTCCATCTTCATGAGCATTCTCTTCTCCTTCCTTTCCTCTTTTTCAATTGTTCATGTTGCCTTGTGTTTTTGATTTGTTTTGGTTCGGCTATTCCATTTTCCAGCACCTATGTTCTGTTTTTGTTTTCAATTCCTTTTATGTTCGGTTCATATGTGTTCTTGCCTAATTCTGTTCGGTCAATCCATTTTATAATTCCTTTGTTGATTCAATTTGACAATATTTGGTTCATCCAAATGAGTTTGGGATTTGGTACTTGTTATTGGTGAGTTCTTGACTTAGAACCATGATCCAACTTCTAAGAAAGTGCCTCTATATTTTCCAGCTCAAGGTGATTCCTAAAAATGTCAAGAATCTTGTTCTATGTGGCTATTGGAATCACATCAAAAGTTATTGATCCTAATAGCTTGGTTGAATTAGAAAATCAAGCTATCATTATCTTGTGTCAAGTAGAGATGTATTTTCCTCATTCATTCTTTGACATCATGGTTCATCTAATTGTTCATTTAGTGAGGGAAATTAGAATATGTGGTCCTTTTTTTTACGTTGGATGTACCCAGTTGAGCGATGCATGAAGATATTCAAAGGGTATGTGAAGAATTTGTACTGTCCAGGAGCATCTATTGTTGATAGATACATTGTCGAGGAAGCAATTAAGTTTTGTACAACGTATATGTCAGAAGTAGAAGCCATAGGAGTTCCAAAGTTCAAGCATGAAGAAATGTGTGAAGGTAAAGGCACACAAGGTGTGAGGGTGGTTCAAAAAGATCAACACGAAGTTCTTTAAGCACATTTGTATATTTTGAACGACATCGATGACGTTCTTCCTTATATAGATGTACACAAGATGGTGTTAAAGTCAATGAACCCTTGTGCAAATGAGAAATGGTTGTTGACTGAGCATAACAAGACCTTCTTGAAATGGTTTAAAGATAAAATTGGTCAAGAAGATTCTGATATTGAGGAATTGGAATGGTTAGCATGAGACCTAACTTTGATGTCATAACATGTAGTGGGTACGATATTAATATGATGTCTTTTCATACAAAGACTAATAAAAGTACTATGCAGAATAGCAATGTTACCTTTGAGGCAGATTTTATGCACTTTGCTAGTTCAAAATACAATAATCCTATTGTGACTACTCTAAGCTACTTTGGAGTAATTGAAGAAATCTGGGAGGTTGACTATGCCAAATTTAGAGTGCCTATATTTAAGTGTAAATGGGTTGGTTGTAACACATGAATGCATGTAGATGACTTGGGTTTTACTTTGGTTGATCTTACAAAGATAGCGTGGAAGGAATATCCTTTCATTATGGCTTACCAAGCAAAACAAGTTGTCTATGTGAAAGATCCTTCTAATGAAAGTTTGTCAGTTGTCATACATGGGAGAACTGAACATGATGTTAATCCACAGGATGACTCAAGGGTCCATTCTATAGAGAAATCTTCATTCTCAGGGCAAATACCTCCTTTCAATGACGAAAATGATGTAGATGAAGTACATGTTACACACCATGATCATAATGAAGGAATATGGGAGAATATTTTAACACTTCCACAATAGAAATCAAGTATTTTTTATTAGCTTTTCTATTTAAAATTAATTTTTTTTATTTAATTTAAAGATATATCTTAAATATGTTTTTATTCTTTGTAGGTCGATCACATGGCTAAGTCATCAAGGAAGACTAGGGGCCCTACATGACTCAGAAATCTTGTGATTAGGTGTATGTGTAGTAGTAAGGTTCCAGTTCAAATAGATCCTCAGACGGGCAGGGCATCAGGCCCTAATCAGGCTCAATTTGTAAGTTATTTGGGAGGTTTAGCTTGATTTAAGGTCTCTAGCTTGACCCTTGACTGAGACCATGTATCATAAGTAGATAAGAATCTGATCTGGAGGGATATTTGTGTAAGTTATTTATTTAATTGTTATTAAATAATTTGTCTATTCAATTTACATTTTAATGATTTATTTATTATAATTTGTAGGCAAACTTTGAGTTAGAGTCTTCGAATTTGGTTTAGATCAAAATAATGTCCTCAGTAACTACAAAATGGAGGCAATTCAAGACAAATATGAAAATCCATTACATATGTGCTCAATACAAGGACAAGTCTCCTTGTGGAAAATATTCAATAGATAAAGAGACATGGTCTCAATTTGTTCAGAGTTGGACAAATCCCAAATTATGGGAATCTTCCTCGTGTAGTGGTCATTGGCAGAGTGTATCCAGGAGGTTCAACCATCCACACCGTGCCCATGCAAAGTGATTTTTCTAGAGTGGTGGTTGAAATAGTTAGAGATGCATATGCTGCAGTTCCAGTGCCCACGTCAGAGGTTAATATAGTGGGAGAGGCACTTGGAACATTTATTGCATGTCCTACACATCAGATAAAGACCATTTCAAAAAATTATCAGGTATATTTCTTTAAGGGCTATTAGTGTTCGAGTGATTTTTAGATTTATACTTTATATTTATTATTATGTTTTACAAGACTCTGCTATGAGATAGAATGCACCAATTGGTGTTCCTTTAATCCCTCAAATCCAACCACAAGTCCAAACATATGTGAACCCAATCCAAGAGTTGGTCAAGGTTTCAATTCAAATGTTTCAAAATTCTTATGTGATTCCTTGGGATGTGATACAACCCAAGTTGCTACAAAGATGACCACGAAAGCAAAAGTAATGAGAACCAAAAATACATGAAGATGACCAAGGATGTTATACTTGAAGGGTCATCTCAACAAGCAAAGAATGACTTCATCACAAGGAGGAATGGACAAGGGCCAAAGCACTTGAAGTTGTTCCTATTAGTCTTCTTAAAATAATTAGCAAAATGTTGTAAATAAGTGGGCTCACATAAAGGGTCCAAATAGAAAAGAATAAACAAAAGTAGAATAGTTTTTTAGTAGAACATAAAAGGAAGGTGTAGATATAGATGTAAGGGGTGCTAATGTACAAAGATAAGTCACACCTTCCATGTGACATAAAAAGAAGGTGTGGGTGTAGTTTTAGGAGGTGCCAAAGAAAGAAACTAAGTCACACCTCCCTTGTGACATGTAATTGGCGCCAAATTCAAATGCTTCTCATTTGAATTTTCCCACTTTAATTTCAGCACTCTTACATTATAAATAGACGTGTCATGCTCATGTAAATGCAGATTTGGAATTCAAAGAAAAGTTACTGTACCGCCCTGGTGGTCGGATGCGATGACGTGGCATCCTATTACAGTGTAGGCGTGTCGACAAGGCGCCAGGTTGACAGTTGGGAAGGAAGTCGGGAGGCACGTGTAGTCGTTGATAGTTTAGTTGGCGTGTTCTGATCTCCAGCTTACCCGAGTAGGCGATCGCCAGGTTGAGAACGAAGTCGCCGGATGCTGACTCGGGCGACCAGGCAGTCGGAGATCGCCAGAACAAGCACATCGCCGAAGTTAAAGGAGAAGCAGATTATGAAGGCGGCCGGCGAGACCACAGGGAAGGTGTATGAAGGCCCTACCTCGCCAGTTTCAGTAGGGATCGCACTCCTGAGTTAGCTATGCACTGGGCAGCACCATGCATAGGTAACTTAGCCAAAATGAGAGTAGAAGTAGCGCCAAGTCAGGGAGCCTCCAGATGATGGCACGTGTACGGTTGGATACGAGCCACGTGTCCAAGTCAGTAACTGCCAGGAGAGAGAAAATCACCAGGTATATAAGAGTTCCTAACAGATTTCCTAAGGTACGCGCGTTCAGTTCATACACTTTACGCTTGCGAGAGACAGAGCTGTTTGTGAGAGAGATTTGCACGGTTCCAGTTCTTAGTATTTGGTGATACCGCCACTGACTTGAGCGTCGGAGTGCGATCGGCCGCAGCGGCGCCGTATCGTTTCTTTGCAGGTTCTTGAGACAGATCCAGGGGAGGAACGGAGGTGGGAAGCGGCGCGCACGTCGATCCTTTGACGAGGCATTCTCCAGCGCTCCGGTCAACAGGCAGGATCATCAGGCGCCCACCGTGGGGCCGTGTAAAACGTGCTCCCATCCACTGCGTGAGTTCGTGGAGGTTTTGAGGTTTTCTGCGCGTATTGTGTGCTGGTGCGACCGTCGTTCTTGGCTTCTTTGAGTTTCGTTCGGTGAAGTTTGTGTTTTAAACCGTTCGTTTGGTTTTTCGATCGGTGGATTCGAGTTCTTTCGAGTGGTTGTTTGGTTCGCGGGGAAACGGTGGTTTTTGGTGAAGCTGCGGTTTTCTTCGAAGGTTTGCGGTGTTCTTGAAGTTCTTACGCAGTTTCTTGAATCTTCTCCGTTCGGTCGCTGATTCGTTCGTGGTTGAAGTGTTATTTGCTGTATTTCTGTGGTTCGCTGAAGTTGATGAGAAAGATGAGGAGCAATCGTTCCAGTCCCGTGGCTCCCGTCGCAGCTGAAGGCGACGCCGCCATGACCATGACGCAGATGGCAGAAATGATGCGCTCATTGCAGGCTACTGTAGAAGCCTCGCGCGTCGAGCAGGCCAGGATACATGAAGACCTGGTCGCCTCTCGCGCCAGAAACGAGGAGCTCAGCAAGGTAGCTGAGGAGCTACGTCGAGCTCTTCAGGAGCAGCAGGTTCGTTCTTCCGCTGAGGAGGTGGCACCGTCAACGCCGCCTCGTGTTTTCCCAATGCCTTTCATTCAGGCGATTACCGACACGCCAATTCCTATGAGCGTGGTCCCGGTTAAAGCTGTTTTTACTGGCGTGGAAGATCCAGAGGCTCATCTGACCACGTTCCACACACAGATGATGCTGTCAGGGGGGTCGGATGCTGTCTATTGTAAGATGTTCGTGAGCACGCTCCAGGGAACGGCGATGGAGTGGTTTGTGAGCCTGCCTAATGGCCACATAACTAATTTTCAGCAATTCTCGAAAATCTTCGTCGAGCAGTATATTGTGAACAAGGCACCGCCCAGGGTGTCCTATGATCTGTTTGATATAAGGCAGTACCAGGGGGAGTCCCTCAGAGACTACCTCAATCGCTTCGGAGCACAGATGGTCAGATCGCCGGCCAAGGATGAAGAAATGCTGGTTTATGCCTTCAAGAAGGGCGTGCAGCCAGGGCCATTCTGCGAAGCCTTGATCAGGGCTCATCCAGCGACGTTCGCTGAGGTCAGGCGACTTGCGGTGGCTCACATCGCCGACGAGAGTGAGGTCGTCGAGAAGAGAGGCAGTGTGGCTCCCGTCAGGCCACGCGCCCAGACCAGGATCCAGCCACAGAGGGTGCTGGAAACGGCAGCGACGGCCAGAAAGGATCAAAGGACTCGCTATCCTTACGATAGGAGAAACAAGGGAAGAAGCCAAGCGCGCCAACCGCCAGCACGCCAACAACCAGCACGCCGGGAATACAACCGCCCGCCTAAGCACAAATTCGTCATGGGACTAGCGGACCTGATCGCTATCCCTAACATATCTGCTAGATTGAAGGCGCCCGAGAAGGTGGGCGACAAGGTGCTAGGGTCGAAGCCGGATGTCTGGTGCGAGTTCCACCAGTGCTTTGGCCACAACCTGGACTCGTGTTTGTCTTTAGGGTACCAGCTCGACGATCTGGTTAAGAGCGGGTTCCTAAACGACTATCTGCTGGACAGAAGGACCGGAGGAGCGTCGAGTTCCCAGCCGGCAGGGGGAGAAGCCCAGCAGCACGAGATGCCTATCCATGGGGAGATCCACACCATTGCAGGGGGTTTCTCGGGTGGTGGATGCACCGCATCGCAGAGGAAAAGGTACGCGCGATCGGTGATGTCAGTAGACATGTTTGAAGATCACTCGCCCGAAGTGGACATTACGTTCACCAAGCAGGATCTTCGGGACGTTGTGCCTCACGACAACGATCCCATTGTTATTTCGTTGATCACGGCGGGGAGGAAGGTTCACCGAGTTCTGGTGGACCAAGGAAGTTCGGCAGACGTGATGTTCTGGCCGACTTTCACGCAGCTAGAATTGCCCCTTGACCAGCTAAGGCCCTATGGAGGATGCTTGTATGGGTTCGCTGGCGACCAGGTGGAGGTCAGGGGGTACATTGAGCTGAGAACCACGTTTACCGATGAGGCTGGGTCAAGGACGGAGAAAATCAAGTACCTCATCGTAAACGCCCCTTCAGCATATAACATCCTGCTGGGAAGGCCCACCCTTAACAGGATAGGCGCAATTCCATCGACTCGGCACATGAAGGTGAAGCTGCCGTCCATGGAAGGGGTGGTGATCACGATAAAGTCTGATCAGAAGGAAGCGAAAAAGTGCTATGAAAATAGCCTGAAAAACAAAAGATCAGTCAGCTATGTTACAACCACCCCACCTCCCGGTGTGAAGCCCAGACCGCCGGTGATGGAGGAGGCCGCCGGAAGGGACGTGGAGATGGTAGATGCTGAGCTGGGGGAGAGGAATGCTGGCCTGGAGGAAGAAGAGGCGCGGAATCGACCGGAGGAAGCCAGGGAGCTGGGAATCACCAAGGCGGTGATCGCCAGAGAATCAAGGCCCAAGCCTGTCGAGCAGTGGCTCGAGAAGGAGATCGGGGGGAAAGTTTTCAAGCTCGGAAGATCTCTGGAGGTCGATCTCCAGGACCAGATCACCAAGGTGATTGAACGGCATCTGGACGCGTTTGCCTGGTCCGCTTCGGACATGCCCGGGATCGATCCCGACTTCTTGTGCCATCATCTGGCGATGGACAACATGGTGAGACCGGTGCGGCAAAGAAGGAGGAAATTTAATGAAGAGAGGAGGCAGGCGATCAAGGATGAGACCCAGAAACTCCTCGCCGCGGACACATCAGGGAAGTCCAGTACCCTGAGTGGTTGGCGAATGTCGTGCTGGTGAAGAAGAGCAACGGGAAATGGCGCATGTGCGTCGATTTCACCGATCTGAATAAGGCTTGCCCAAAGGATTCGTATCCTTTACCAAGCATTGATGCCCTGGTTGATAGTGCTGCAGGGTGCAAGCTGCTGAGTTTCCTGGACGCCTTCTCGGGCTATAATCAGATCAAGATGCATCCCATGGATGAAGAAAAAACAGCCTTCATGACGGAGAGGTCGTGCTACTGCTATAAGGTGATGCCGTTTGGGCTGAAGAATGCGGGGGCCACGTACCAGAGGCTGATGGACCGAGTACTTGCACCAATGCTGGGAAGGAACGTGCAAGCTTACGTCGATGACATGGCCGTGACCTCGCAGGAGAAAAGCAAGCACGTTGCAGACTTGGAAGAATTGTTCACAACGATCGCCAAGTTCAAGTTGAAGCTCAACCCGGAGAAATGCATTTTCGGCGTGGAGGCTGGAAAATTTTTGGGTTTTCTCTTGACTGAAAGAGGGATAGAGGCCAACCCGGACAAGTGTGCCGCCATCTTGGCGATGAGAAGCCCGACTACAGTGAAAGAAGTCCAGCAGCTGACGGGTCGGATGGCGGCCCTATCCCGCTTCGTGTCGGCGAGCGGAGAAAAGGGACATCCCTATTTCCAGTGTCTGCGGCGCAATAACAAGTTCGCTTGGACGAAAGAGTGCGAGGAAGCTTTCGTCAAGCTGAAGGAATATTTGGCGAGCCCGCCGGTTCTGTGCAGACCATTGGCGGGAATCCCTCTCAGGTTGTATTTCGCTGTGACTGAGAGGGCGGTGAGTGCGGTGCTCGCCCAGGACCAGGATCAGGCTCAGAAGCCTATTTATTTCGTGAGTAAAGTGTTGCAGGGCCCAGAAACGAGATATCAGGCCCTGGAGAAGGCTGCATTGGCTGTGGTGTTTTCGGGCGAGGAGGTTGCGCCACTATTTCCACAGTTTCACGATATTGGTGATGACTGACCTGCCCATCCAGAAGGTCTTGAAGAAACCTGACGTTGCAGGAAGAATGGTGAAGTGGGCAGTCGAGTTGTCGGAGTTTGACATTAAATATGAGCCTCGAGGCCCGATCAAAGGGCAAATCTTTGCAGATTTTGTAGTCGAGCTCTCTTCAGAGGCGACGCGGGTTGAGGGAGATGATTTCCGTTGGGTACTCTCGGTGGATGGATCGTCAAACCAGCAGGGTAGCGGTGCTGGAGTCATATTGGAAGGACCCAACGGCGTGCTGATCGAACAATCGTTGAGATTCGCCTTCAAAGCCAGCAACAATCAAGCAGAGTATGAGGCGCTGATCGCCGGGATTCTGCTGGCTAAAGAAATGGGAGCCAGAGTGCTGATGGCTAAGAGTGACTCGCTGCTAGTCACAGGGCAAGTAACAGGCGAGTTCCAGGCTAAAGATCCACAAATGGCGGCTTACTTGGTGTATGTGCAGGAATTGAAGAGTTCCTTTGCCTCTTTCGAAGTGGTGCATGTGCCCCGAGAACAGAATGCCCGAGCTGACCTGCTTGCTAAGCTCGCTAGCTCAGGCAAGGGGGGTAGGCAGAGGACAGTGATTCAAGAAACTTTGAAGACGCCGAGGGCATTTGTAGCAGATCACCTGGTCCTTCAGATAAGCAGGTCGACGGAGAGAGCAGCGAGAAGCCATAAATCTTTGACGCAAGAAACTCTGAGATCGCCAAGGATTAGAGCATGTCGAGGAAAGAAGGTGGACGTGATGCAGGTCTGCGCCACCCATGAGCCAGACACGTGGATAACACAGTACAAGCGGTGCCTGGCGGACGGCCTCCTCCCGCTAGATCCAACAGAAGCTAGGAAGGTAAAGAAAAATTCCAGCAAGTATACATTGATTGATGGCGATCTGTACAGGTTTGGATTCACTCACCCACTCCTGGAATGTATACACGGCGAGAAGTGCACGAGGATTATGGCAGAGCTCCACGAAGGAATATGTGGAAGTCACGTCGGGGGTCGAGCTCTGGCCGCAAGAACTCTCCGTGCAGGCTACTATTGGCCATCCATGAGAGAAGATTGCAAGAAGTATGCCCAGTGCTGCAAACAATGCCAGCAGCACGCCGATTGGCACAAGGCACCTCCCGAGGAGTTGAAGTCGATCTATAGCCCTTGGCCGTTTCATACTTGGGGAATCGACATCCTGGGACCTTTTCCACTGGCGGTCAGGCAGATGAAGTACTTGGTGGTTGCGATTGAGTATTTCACCAAGTGGATTGAAGCAGAACCAGTGGCCCAGATCACCGCGCACAAGATCGAAGGCTTTGTATGGAAGAATATTGTGTGCCGGTTTGGAGTGCCTAAGCGCCTGGTATTAGATAATGGGACTCAGTTTGCGAGCCACCTGTTGAAGAAGCTTTGCGAAGAGGTCGGAATTCAGCAAGTGTTTGCATCCGTCGAGCACCCTCAGACTAATGGCCAGGTGGAATCAGCTAACCGAGTGTTGTTGAGAGGTTTGAAGAGAAGGCTCGAGAAAGCCAAGGGAGGTTGGGCTGAGGAGGTACCCCGTATAGTTTGGGCGTACCACACCACCGAGCAGTCAGGAACCCATGAGACCCCGTTTAGCTTGGTCTATGGGTGTGATGCCATGATTCCAGTTGAGATTCAGGAGAGCTCGCCGAGATTCCAGAACTTTGTAGAGGAAGACTCGAATGAAGAGAGAAGACTGAACCTGGATCTGCTGGACGAAGTCAGGGAGGAGCCAAGGCTGAAGGCTGAGGCGGTGAAGAGAAGGGTCGAGCGGAGGTACAATTCTAAGGTGATGCCAAGGCAGTTTGGAGAAGGCGATCTGGTGATGAGGAAGGCCCACCAGTACGAGATGGAGAACAAACTTTCACCCAAGTGGACTGGACCGTTCAGAATAACCGAGGCACTCGGGAACGGAGCCTATCGCTTGGAGACGCTGGAAGGAGGGGCGATCCCTCGTACCTGGAACGCCACACACCTGAAGTTGTACTATAGTTGAGAGCTTTGTAAGTAAAGACAAACACAAATGTTATATTACAATGTCTCTGTTAAAACAGTTTCAAGGGGGCACTCTTTTTTCCCTAAAGAGGGTTTTTAATGAGGCCACCCAGTAAAAGAAGAGTTTTCGAAAGTATAAGGTGTTTTCAGATTGCATATGTGTTATTTCCAAAAGTTTCGAAGAAAGACCTTGTCATTTGTACATGATTCAAGGCACGAAAAGATATGTCGCGTATTTTCTAAAGTTTTAAAGACCTCATCGTTTTTCGGCGATTAGAGGCACCAGTTAAGTTTTGAAGTCCTCATCGTTTTTCGGCGATTAGAGGCACCAGTTAAAGTTTTAAAGTCCTCATCGTATTTAGGCGATCGGAGGCATCAGATGGAAGACCTCAACGCCCTCGCGCGTTTTGAGGCAAGTTAAAGACCTCCTCGCCGTTGAGCGAGTGCAGGCGAGAAAGAGAAAAGGTCCTCCGTGTTTCTGGGAGCGAGAAGATGTAACTCCCGGGCAACGTAGAGGCAAGTTAAAGACCTCCCCGCCGTTGTGCGGGCGCAGGCGAGAAAGGTCCTCAGTGCATCCAGGGGGGAGGAGATGTACGCCCTGGGCAAGTTGAGGCACCGAATAAAGTCCTTATCGCCGTTGTGCGAACTAAGGCCCATCAAAGACCTCCTCGCCGTCGAGCGAGTGCAGGCGTGAGAAAGAAAAGGTCCTCAGTGCATCCAGGGGGGAGGAGATGTACACCCTGGGCAAGTTGAGGCACCTGACAAAGTCCTTCTCGCCGTCGAGCGAGTTAAGGCCGTTTAAAGTCCTTCTCGCCGATGAGCGAGTTCAGGCGAGTAAAAGTCCTTCTCGCCGATGAGCGAGTTCAGGCGAGTTTAAAGACCTTCTCGCCTGTGCGCGAGTATGGGCAAGATAAAATCCTTCTCGTCCTGAACGAGTTCAGGTATGGCGAAAAGGGTGGAAGAAGCTTGAAAGGTGGCTAAGGTAGGTTCGAAGAGAACGCCTAGCCAGCCAGTCTTTAAGCTCTAGGGTTCAGGGAGGCAAAGGAAGATCCCAAAAGGCATTTCTGCCTCAGATAAAGAAATGACTGCCAAAGCCTGAGGCTAAGGAAAGCTGGTGTTGCCAAGAGGTCTAGGTGATCACGAAAATTTCAAACACGGCGAGAAGGTTGGAAGACTTGTTTGTTAAAGCGGGTCAAGTGGGACGTTGTTTGAACCAATGATCGAACCACAGTTCGTTGCTTAGAACTTTTCTTACGATCAGGTTAGTGCCTCAGGGGTACAAGTTGTTTAAAGCGATTATTGCTTAAGTTTGAATTGGCTCGAAGCAGTTACGCCAAAGGTCATGTTTGCAAAATCGCTAAGTTAAACGCAGCAGAGTTAAACATACAAAGAAAGTAAAGCGCTCAAAAGGAGTCGGAAGAAATGTCCAAGTTTCGCTATTGAAATAAGAAGCTGTTCAAAATACGTGTGCGAGAGTTTTTTACAAAGTAAATACAAGTGAATTTATAAAGAAGCAGATGGGGTAGAATTGGTTGAGCCTTCGGCGGGAACGACCTTTCCATCTACTACTTCATTGTTTAATGACACCATGCTGAGGTCGAGATCAGGGAATAGGCATGCGAACTGTTCTCGAGCGGCATCAAACCCGGCAACCAGAATCTGAGCGAAGCTTAGCTTAAGTTCTTCAATTTGCTTCTGAGATCCTTCGACCTGCTGCTTAAGCTCCTTGTTCTGCTGCTCCAGCTCTTCGACCTGTTTTCGGAGTTGTTTGTTGGTCTCTTGAGCTTCAAGAAGGTCGTCAGCCACCTTCTTGGATTCTGTTTGGGCTTGAGCCAACTCGGCAGCCATCTTCACCTTCTCTCTGTTGGCCTCGGAGAGATCAGCCATGGCGTCATCTCGTGCTTTCTCTACTTGCCCAAGCAGCTTCTCACGGTCGATCGACCTTTGCTCCAACTTCTGTACCTTATCGGCGTTGGCTTGAATTTGAGCCTCCAGGTCGCTCGCCTTGGTACGTAGAGGCACGATTCTGCTTTCAAGCTCGACTTTTTCTTGGGCAAGTTCATGGACTTTGCGGCGAAGGTCAACAGCTTCCTTGCGCGCAAGCCTAAGCTCGGTGTTTAGGGCATCCTCCACTCGAGAATGTTCCATTTCCGCGAGCGTTAGGCTGAATGACACCTTCTCCACCTCGACCTTCATTGTGCTGTTCTCGGTCTTGAGGTTGTAGATGTCATCCTGTAGCCGCCTGGTGGAGCTCTCCACAGCTTTCGTTATGATTGATGGGATATCCTCTGCAATGGTTTTGAGTTTAGCAGTCAGAGGTTCCCACATCCTCGTGACCTCGAGGGATAGATTTGCAGCTTGGAGAGGCGCCAGGGGGGCTTGTTGAGGGTTCTCGTCGCCGCCTTCCTTAGCGATATTTTCAGTGGTTGCTTCTTGGCGTGGCGACGCAATCGGGGACTCGGTGATTAGGATTGGAGAGGTGTGAGCGACCTCATCCCCGATTGGAACGACTCCTGCAGCTGAGGCGTTGGAAGGAGGGCCCCCTCCTGCTGATATATGTGGAGTAGAGGCGCTCGGGGGGTCCTCTAAGAAGTTTGGCTCTTGAGCCCCAGTTGCAGGTGGCGTAGTGGCCAATGGAACTGCTTGGACTGGTGGTGAAGGGGCTTGTGGTGCTGGTGGTGAAGGAGGAGGAGCGGGTGTTGATGGTGGTGTTGAAGATGGAAGAGGGGGCGGGGCAGGTGGAGAAGATGTTGCCACCCTCTTCCTTTTTGTGACAAGGCCGTCCTCCGTGACCTCGTCGTCCTCTTCCTCATCCTCTTGGACAACTTGGGGGGCCTTCCGCTTTGGCCTCTTAAGGACCAGTTTCTTTCGTTGGGCGGGCGCCTTAGGCGGTGATCGCCCCTGGATGATGGCCTTCTCGACCGCTGAGTTGGGAACCGTCTGGGAGCCGGTCGCCAACCCATGATTGCGGGCGAGCGCCTTTAAATCGGCGAGCATGTTCTTACCCAACATGGTGTCTGCATGAAATGAAAGTGCATAAGTTAGCTCAAAGGAGAAAGGGGTAAGTATACAAGACAATAAGACAGCAAAGCAGGCATATGCAGAAAAGATAAAACCAAAGTCTTGTGTGTATTGCACAAGACGCCCAGAAACAATATCGGAAGCAATGACAAGACAAAGATGTAGCGTCCTAACCTATTTGAAATTCCAACTGGTCCTCAAAGAACTCGAAGGAAATCAGGGTGGGGGTCAAGAATGTTATGTGGGCATCCGCCACCCTCTTCCAGAAGAGACAAAGGTCTCTGTCCAAAGCTCCCGTGCTATCAGGACTTCTGGGCCTCCTGAAGCAGCTCTTGGACTCTTTTTTCCCCTTGTCCACCCAGTACAAGGGGAAACCGTCGAGAAGGGAAGGGTCTTTGTCGTTTGCGCGGACCTGGATGAACTTCCCCTTCCAATCCTTATACGACTGCTGGAAGATGGTGAAGATGGATCTCCCAGCAATGGCGTTCAGACTGACCCACAGGCGATCGCCTGGGTGTTTGGCCTCAAACAGAAATAAAAATACGTCCACTGACGCAGGCAACCCCAGGTGGGCGCACGTTACCTCAAAAGCTCAGACGAACGCCCAGCTGTTGGGATGAAGCTGGGCGGCAGCGATATTGAGCTCGGTTAAGAGTTCCCTCTCAAATCGAGTGAGAGGGAACCTGAGTTTAACTTTCTTGAAGAGAGTGGTGTAGACGAAGCAGAAGGGCCCGTCGGCGCTCACTTTATCATCTACGCACACTGGCAGAGTGGCTGGGCAAGGTAGCACCATCATTCTCTCATCGTGCTCCTTGTGGAATGATTGGTGGGCCTCGTCCCCATTGGTCAATCGCAGAACCGCTCCCGCGGTGTTCACCGACGACGTTTCCTTTAAGAGGGTTGAGTTAGCCCATGAGTATAACGTCTTGAAGTCTGGCAGTGGGGTGGGGGCTCCTCCAGCGTTTGGTGGAGTCGCCTGGGCCAGAGTGGTTTGACAAGACACGGGCCTCACAACCTGCGAAGAGGGAGCACCACGAACTTGCGAAGAGTCGTGTGCTTGTGAAGGGGGGTTTCGCGCTGACGGAGGGGGGTTCGGGGTGATCTTCGTGCGAGTCATGGTAGCAACTGCAAACGAAGGAGGAAGGAAAAATGATCAGGAGGGTTACGAAGGCTGACTCAATCATGAATGGAAGGTGAAAGACGAACGAATGCGAGTTCGTTGCGACAATCGGCAAAGCCCTAAGTCACGCAGAAGGAGAAATGGAAAAACAGACCACAACGTATGCACCAGACAGTTATAGGATGATGCAAATCGGTGAAAATGCAAGAAAACCCAGCAGATAAAGGAAAGTAGTTACCTTTCGATGATCGGGAGAATGTTAAGGGGAGTTGGTGATCTAGAGCGTCGAGGAACGTCGAGAGCTTTCGCAGAAAAGAAGGAGAGTGTATGCAAGTGTGAAGAAAGTGATGGAACAGTAGGAGCGTAAGGGGTTTAAGGGTTTTCGAACGGTTTTGGGAAGCGCTAACGGCAGATGAATATGGCCGTTGATGAGAGCCACGTGTCGAGTGATGCGCGAAGAGTTTGGTGGAGCGTCAGAGCAGCAGAAAGTACCACCACTTGGAATTCTGCGCCCATGCCACGTAGACCGGTGTTAACGAAGGTTTTTTCAGTCTTTTCGCTAGACAAGTCTTCGCTTAAGACTGGGGGGCTTGTGTACCGCCCTGGTGGTCGGATGCGATGACGTGGCATCCTATTACAGTGTAGGCGTGTCGACAAGGCGCCAGGTTGACAGTTGGGAAGGAAGTCGGGAGGCACGTGTAGTCGTCGATAGTTTAGTTGGCGTGTTCTGATCTCCAGCTTACCCGAGTAGGCGATCGCCAGGTTGAGAACGAAGTCGCCGGATGCAGACTCGGGCGACCAGGCAGTCGGAGATCGCCAGAACAAGCACATCGCCGAAGTTAAAGGAGAAGCAGATTATGAAGGCGGCCGGCGAGACCACAGGGAAGGTGTATGAAGGCCCTACCTCGCCAGTTTCAGTAGGGATCGCACTCCTGAGTTAGCTATGCACTGGGCAGCACCATGCATAGGTAACTTAGCCAAAATGAGAGTAGAAGTAGCGCCAAGTCAGGGAGCCTCCAGATGATGGCACGTGTACGGTTGGATACGAGCCACGTGTCCAAGTCAGTAACTGCCAGGAGAGAGAAAATCACCAGGTATATAAGAGTTCCTAACAGATTTCCTAAGGTACGCGCGTTCAGTTCATACACTTTACGCTTGCGAGAGACAGAGCTGTTTGTGAGAGAGATTTGCACGGTTCCAGTTCTTAGTATTTGGTGATACCGCCACTGACTTGAGCGTCGGAGTGCGATCGGCCGCAGCGGCGCCGTATCATTTCTTTGCAGGTTCTTGAGACAGATCCAGGGGAGGAACGGAGGTGGGAAGCGGCGCGCACGTCGATCCTTTGACGAGGCATTCTCCAGCGCTCCGGTCAACAGGCAGGATCAGTTACTATACACAAACTGTGTGAGTTGTGAGAATTGTTCTCCTTCTACTAGTCTTATCTTATGAGTTTTGGAAGCTCTCAAGTGGCGGCATCTTGCACTTATCTTGGATCAATCACCATCCAAGTGGGGTGTTATTCCATTCCATGGCTTCATTCACATAAGTTCTTCCTACCATTCATCTTCTAATTCTGTTTTTCCATTCCATTCAATTCCAAAATATCTTGTGTTGTCTTGTTCTTCAATTCTACCGACTGTTCTTGTTGTTCTTGTGTTTCCTTTTCAATTCTACACTTAATTCTTCATTTCAATCAGTTCATTTATTTTATATTGTGTTTCTATTCGGTTTAATGTGTTGTTCTTGCTTTCCTTTCAAATTCTGCATTCTATTATAGTTTCCTATTCGGTATTTTGTTGTGTAAGGAGATGACACTCATGTTCAAGAGTTTGGTTCATCATTTGGAAGGCATTGAACTTTATTGATGTTTCCTTAAGCCTCCTTATTTTGGTACTTATTGTGCCACACCTAGTTTATTTCACATAAAAAGACAAAGCACATGGTGAAAAGTCATCTCAGCGAACAATTCATAACCCCACCAAGGATCACATGGACCTCACCAGAGGAGCTAAGCATAAACCAACACACCAACTATTCTTCCTTTTGGTCTTCTTATAAGATACAAATATGTTCTAAATAATTTGGACTCTCTTTAGGGGTCCAAATAGCAGAGATAGGCTAGAATAAAGTTCCTTTAGCATAATAGGGGGTGTAGGCATCATTTTAGCTTGTTCCTAGCCCTTTAGGAAAACAATTTGACCTAGTTTCTAGAAGGACAAGCCTAGGGTACGGGTTTGACTTAGTCAAACCCTAGGGCTGCCCATTTTTTCCCTTTTCCCATCCTACCCCTCTTGCTTGTTTTCCAAGGCTCTTTCACCTATAAATAGGAGGTCTACCCATTGTATTTTACAAGTTGAATTTCAATGAAGTAAAGAAACTCTGCACAAATTGTGTGAGCTCTTAGTGAGGCTTATGCCCTCGTAGGTTTGTGGTCCTATCTTGAGTGATTAGGAAGCTCCAGTGGCGCCCAACACACATTCATCTTGGAGCACATCACCCTCCAAGTGGCGCCCAACACACATTCATCTTGGAGCACCCTCCAAGTGGCGTGATATTTCTCACCCACACTCATTCCATTCTCCTTCCACTTCTCCATTTCATTTATGTTCTTCTCTCTTTTTCTCTTAATTGTTGTTCTCGATTTTTGCCTCATGAATATAAGTATGGTGCATCATTTGGGAGGCTATGTCCACCATTGATGTTAACCTTGCCCACATTTTCAATTTCGCAACTGCATTTCATTCTCACCATATCTTGTTTTTCATATTTGCCTCTGTAAAGTGAACCTTCACACTTACTTAACCACTTGGTTAAGTTCGTGTCCAGTGGGAATCTTCCTTAGGTCCTCACCTCTAATTGTTAAAATCTCAACCTTAAGTAAAAGTGTCACCATAAATGAAAACATCTAAAAATCAACTCACATCAGGATGCCACATTATTTGGGGTTGATAATGGTGGTATACCATTGTACAAAACCATGCAAGATGTCTTCAAAATCATCCAAGGTAATCAATTATTGAACATCACAGTTATTCAACTATGGATGATGTAAGTACCTTAATAATTACATGTTATTTATTCGAATGATGTTTCATGAATCATGTCACTCATATTTATATTAACAATGTAAATCAAATAATTATCAACATGGAAAATTTTGATACTTATTGTTTCCTTGAGCCTCAATCCATATAGAAGTCTGAGAATTGAAAACTTGATTGTCATACTTACATTCAAAGATGGATTCAATCATAAAAGAAGCATTTATTTTGCTCCTTTTATAAATGGGTAAGTAAAACTTGTTACATTTAAAGTTTACATAATTATAAAAATGACTAATGAAATGTTTTATACTAGGTCTCACTGACAATTGATGCTTATTTCCCCCATAGACAACATTGTTATCTGGTTTTGTTCACTGCATAGGAAGTCGGGTCAAGATATAAAGATTGTTTAGTACAAAGGTATGTTAATGTAAATTATATAATTTATTGTGAATTACTAATGATTTTTCTCTTTTTAGTGCAATCAATGTATGCAATGTCTTACATGGTAGGTCCATTTCATCATCACAAAATCTATGTTGGATTTATCCTAAGGTTATTCACTTCTTCATTAAAACTATTAAGTTTTACTTTTTTTTAGTTCAATTAAATTAATTGTTACTTATATTTCATAATAGTGCAATAAGCAACAAGGGAACTTTGAATGTGGTTACTATGTGATGCATTGTGGACCATACCACGTGCGAGGATTATAGAGTCTTGGGAGTAGGTGTTATGTGATTATAAATGCTTTAACTTCCCATTCAAGATATTTAAAGTTAGTACGAACACTAATATATATTCTTATATTTCTCAGCCTTTTGAAGATTCTGAGCCACTGAGCACTCAAAATCTTGAAAAAATCCATATGGAATGGGCCAAGTACTTTCTACAAATTAGTAATCAAAGCATGCAATGATTTGTTACTTTCTAACATATGTACATTTTCATTAGATGTAAGTTATACAATTTTGATTAGTTTCAATAGAAATATTTATATTTCTCTACATATACAAATCAATTTGCCTGGTATTTTGGTTTTATTATATTTACAGGTTATAAATTTGGGTAAAAGAATATTTCACTTAAAAATGAGCTCCAGAGGCCCATATTACACCGGTTATGAATAACCGGTGTATTATTGGCCTCACTTATCAATCAGAACTGGCTTTATATTACATCGGTTACTCGAGTCAACCGGTGTAATAGAGGGGCTTACCAACTGCACAAATAAACCCCTATATTACACTGATTGGCTCGAGTAACCGGTGTAATATATGACCACATATAACACCGGTTGAGGAGTCGGTGCTATATGTAATTCACATTTCACAACACCCACATCAACACCGGTAGCAGGACTGGTGTAAAATGCCTCATAAAACCGATGTAAAATACTATTTCTGCACAAACAGGTTAAATATTTGGTTTTGTAAAGTTTGTGAAAATGAATGATTCAGAATTCCTTGAAAACAATTGAATAACATTTAGATATGAAATACGAAGATTCATGTAAGAAGCCAAAATATCAAAGAATGCAAAGGAATCATAATGAGTAAGAAGGGAAAGTAGAGAGAATGGAAGAGTTAAAATCAAGGAACCGTGGAGTGTTGGAGATCCCACATCGTATAGATATTAGGATATTTCATAGTATATAAGTGGGTGCAAACCTTACCTTATAAGCCAATTTTATGAGGTTGAGTTAGGCTTAAAGTCCACTTCTTAATATGTTATCAGAGCCATTTAAAGCCTATCCTAGCGAGAGTTTGTTGGGCCTATTGTGCCACTCACTATCGGGTCGTTATCGGAACACCAATAAGTATATTGTCCAACACACGTGTTGAACATGGGAGCTTTGATGTTTCAAATCCACATGATGCCTGAAGCTGTGCTGCTTTCAGGGTTTGGTTTTAGATTAGGATGTTTAGAATCTTTGTTAAGATTAGTCCTTGAAGCTCACACAAAGCTTGATCAAAACTGTTTTAAGCTAAGTGTTTTTCCAAGCAAAGGGAAAACAATCGATTGATTTGTCGAAATAATCGGTTGTTTGTCACTTAGCTAGATGGAAGTTTTGAAACTATTTTTTGAATCAGTTGTGTATCTGATTGACTCATTCAACCGGTTATCGTGGTTTTAACCGGTTAAATATGTGTTTTCATAACAGTTTTTTGAAAACTTGTTTTAATTGATTTGGTTGTTCAAAACTGCCTACAACGGCTGCTTTTCTAAGGCTATAAATAAAGCTTTTGTTCAAATCAAAATATATAATAAATACAACAAGTATTCATTCAGATTTGAGAAAGAGATTTGGTTTTTGAACGTGTTTTCAAAAAGAGAAAGAGTGCTTTTCAAACTTTGTTGTGGTGACAAATGTTGGCCATAGGATCCCTGGTTTTGTAAATCCAGGTGTTTTCTATCCTTGCTTAGTATCTTGTAATTGTACTTTGTTTACATACTGTTAGTGATTGAAATTCTGTAAAGACAGAGGTTGATCTGTCTTGACGTGTTAAGTGTTGCAAAGGGGGTGAGTAGGCTTTGTGGGATTCAAAGTCACCTCTTTGTAGTGTGTGTTGTAATTTGTGTTCATTGCTAGTGGAAACTCAGAGGATTGTTTGAGAACTGAATGTAGGTCAAGGATTGAGTGAACCAGTATAAAACCATTGTGTAAATCTCTCTTTCTCTCAAACTCTCTAACTGTTTGATAATTTTGTTGCTATAAACAACCGATTAAAACACAGTTTTAATCAATTAAAATTTTGATATCAGTTTTTGTTGGATTGTTTGATTGCCTTCCTTAAGTGTTTATCTGAGTTGTTTGTTAAAGATTCATTCTAAACCAAGTATTTGCGAAAATCTTTTATAAAACAATTCATCCCCCCCCTCTTGTTTAAGCCATAATTTCTTACAATTGGCATCAAGAGCTAGGTTCTAGAAAATTACTCAAGTTTTTGTTTCTGTTTTTATGAAAAATCTTTTTGATGGCTGACAAAATGCCTTTTGAGGAAGGTGCTTCCATAAACAGACCACCACTGTTTTGTGGGGTTAATTACCAGTTTTGGAAGGTAAGAATGAAAATCTTTGTGCACTCAACTGATAAGGGTATTTGGGAATCAATTGAAAATGGTTCGTTTATACCTCAAGTCAAAAGAGATGAGGTTTTAATTGATAAACCTTCATCTGAATGGACTATGGCTGAAAGCAAAAGATCTAAGTTTGATTGGATTTCCAAGAACATAATAATATACGCTTTAAGCTATGATGAATTTTTCAAGGTCTCACAGTGCAGCTCTGCCAAGGAAATGTGGGACATCTTAGAAGTCACACATGAAGGTACAACTGATGTCAAGCGAGCTAGGAAGCATGCTCTGATTCAAGAGTATGAACTCTTCAGGATGCAAAAGGGAGAATCCATCTATGATGTGCATAAAAGGTTTTCTCATATTGTTAACCATCTTATAAGTCTTGTTAAGACGTCTTGATACTAAAGTGTCTTGATAGAACATGGCAGCCAAAACTCACTGCCATCTCTGAATCAAAGGATCTCACCTCAGTGTCTGTTGCATCTCTTTTTGGTAAGCTTAGAGAACATGAGCTTGAAATAAATAGGCTTGCTATCTAAGAGAGTGAAGACAAGCACAACAAGAGCATAACTCTTAAGGCTTGCAAACAACAACCAGATTCCAGTGGAAGTGATAAGGAAAACATAAGTTTGTTATCAAGAAAATTTAGCAAATTCTTGAAGAAAAGACAAGCTTCTAAAAGGTATGGTTAAAAGAAACCTAGTGAATTTAATTCAAATAAATATACTTGTTATGGCTGTGGAGAACAGGGTCATATCAAGGCTTAATGTCCCAACAATGATGTCAAAGAAAATGGAGACTTCAAGAAGGAGAAAAAAGGGAAAAGCTAAGAAGGCCTGTGTAGCATGGGATGACAATGATGTCTCATCTTCAAGTTCTTCAGATGATGAGGAAGCTAATCTGTGCCTTCAAGCTTCAGTAACAAGTAACATGATTTTTACTTCATCGAGTAAAGGTAACACTTACTATCAATTGCTTGATGCTTTTAATGAAACCCATGATGAAGCCAACTGATTGGCACTTTTTCTCAACCAGTTGAAAGGTCTGAATAACTGGTTGGAAGACAAAGTTAAATCTTTAGAGGAAGAGCTGAGAAAATCAAAAGAAGATTTTGAAAACCTTGATTTAGTTTACAAAAATTCTTCTTGCAATTGTGAGTCAAATATTTGTGAAAATTGTGAAATTGTTGAGAAAAATATTCACTATCTTTTGAAAACCTTGGACAAAATAACAACTGGAAAGTCCAATTTTAAAGATGTTCTTGCATCTCAAAAATGTGTTTTTGGAAAAGTTGGTTTAGGCTTCTATCATCAGAGCAAGAAAAATAAGATTTCAAAACCTTTTTCGCATGTTCCACAAAAACAATTGGTTAAAAAGACATTTCAACCGGTTGTAACCGATTGTTACATGCTTCTATTGCATGAAGAAAGGTCACTTTGTCAAGTACTGCAGGTTTTATAAATCCCTTGTGCCTAAAGGCATCTTTAAATGGATTCCTAGATGTATTGTTGGTTCAAAAGACAAATCTAACACAGAAGGTCCCAAATTTTTTAAGGGATCAAATCTTGTAATTTGACAAAGTTTTGTTTTGAAGAATTTTGACTTTGCTTGAAGGTTCAGTAAGGATAAGACCTCAAGAGGATTTCTGTAAATATCAAAGTCTAGTGTTGATTTCATGAACTACCTGTATTTGTGTATTCTAAAATCTGAGAATGTAGCTCTTATTCTTTTCATTGTTAAAAAAAAATGTTCTTAAATCCAATTCACTGATTATACTCTTTTGTCTGGATTGTAATTACTCTGTACTTCATCTGTCTCTTATAAAATTGATATCTTGTGAACGTTGTAAGCAATAATGATTGTATACAACATGAGAAATTGAAAAACTATTTGTTTTCATCAGTACAAAAATTCAACTGATTGTTTCTTTGAAACAATAGATTGTTTCTTCGAAACAATAGATTGTTTTCTCTATAACAAACACTGGGCAAATCTGTTTTTAAATTTTAAATTCTGATTTGAGATTTTGTTCAACCCAGTAATAACTATGGTCAACATTTCTTTAATTGCCTGTTTAAACACAATTCACCTCTGCCACATTTGCGTTTAATGAATCAGATTCCTCAAATCTTGAAAATCAAAATTGCCTTTAATGTTTGATCAAAATCACATGTGAATCTGTACCTTTCTAATTTGATTGACAATGTCAGCTTTATGGTTCAGATTTGATTCATTTTTTATGTTGAAAACAGCCAGCTTTGACCAGGTTTTTTAGTTATAAAAATAAGTGCATTCAGCTGCAGTTTCTCACACACACAAAAATTTCTTCTGAATTGAGCAATGGCTGGAACTCCTCCCTTAGCTAAGAGAATGAAATCCAGGGGTGTTAAGAGTAGTGTAAAACTTGAAGGGTGGTTTTCAAGTGATGTTGATCTCATAAACAAGTATCTAATTGAAACAAGTAGAAAGAGTGTCAACACACCCAAGGTGGTCTCCTTCACTTGGATGAAGCAGCAAAAGTTGGGCTCTATGAGAAGTATCCTCAAGGAGCGAAGACTGAAAAGACTCATAGAGCTCACTAGCAACATATATCCAAATTTGGTGAAGGTATTTTACACAAACCTTCAATTTAATGGTGACTCACTTGTTTCACATGTAAAAGGTATAAATATGGTCATCACAAGTGATGTATGGGCTGTTGTGACTAGGCTGAAATCCTCTGGACTGAGGATCAATAGAGGAAACCTTGGAGTTGTTGAAGAGTTCAACAAAATACAGTTCTACAAAGGTTGTCTCAAGAATCCCCACTCCAAAGTGAGGAATTTTTCTGTTGGTGGACTAAAGCTTGATGAAAGGCTTGTAGCCTTCATAATTTCATGGATTCTCACACCTAGGGGGAGCAATCACTCCACTCTCTCTAAAGAAGATTTCTTGCTGATCTACGGTATCATGAACAAAGTGAAGATCAATTGGATCCACACAATCAAAGAGAACATTCAAAAGTCCACGAGGTTATGTGATTTTCATTATCCCTATGCTATTTTGATCTTTAAGTTTCTTCATTATTTTGAAGTGAATATAGAAGGAAAGCTAGCTGAGGTAATCAAGCCCTCTAGTGAGATCAATAGTGGATCCCTATGTAAGATGGGATTTACTAAAATTGGTGGAAGTTGGGTAAGCAAGGATGGTGACCAAACTGGCCCAAGTGGAACGAATGAGGGTGATGAACCTGAGGAGGCAGCAATGTAATATGAACCAGCTGCTTCGACTAAAGAGGATGATCATAATGACACCAACATGGGAGAAAGGATGACTACAATGTCACCTTTTGAAAGGTTTATGATCAATTGTATGGACACCTTTGCTGAGAATCAAATGAACCTCTGTGACATTTGTGAATCAAGGTTTAGCAACATGGATACACGCTTTTCAACAATGGATGAGCAAATTGAAGAAGTCCAGAGACAGATTTTGGAACTACAATTTAAAAGGGAGGATAGTACTTCATTCTAGTTCATTGCTTTCAAATTTCTTTTTCCTTATGTTGTTTTTTAATCCTACCATTTGTCTATTTGATGAGACAAATAGGGGGAGAAGTATTGGTCTATAATGTTCTATAATGTTTAGCACTTATTCTGGTTTGAACATTGTTATTATAAACTACTTTAACTGGTTTAAATTTGAAGTATGTTAAATTGTTATTTCTGATATACATATTTTTTCAACCGGTTATTCCTGTGATATAACCGATTGTTTATCTGTTCTGCACCTATGTATGTGTGTTGCTGGTTTCTCAACTGATTTGGCTGATGTTGCTGTTTTGGAAATCACCAAGAGAGATTTGGTTTCTGGTGCTTATTTGTTTTGGATTAGATCACCCTGTGTTTCTGTGTTTGTTTAATGAATGCAGGTTGAACAAATTCTAACAAAAAACATTCCTAAAAGCATCACAAGGATTTGTCTCCATCAAATAAGGAGAGATTGTTGAACATGAGAGCTTTGATGTTTCAAATCCACATGAAGTCTGAAGCTGTGCTGCTTTCTAGGTTTGGTTTAGATTAGGATGTTTAGAATCTTTGTTAAGATCAGTCCTTGAAGCCTACACTATGTGTTTCTCCAAGCAAAGGGAAAACAACTAAATAATTTGTCGAAATAATCAGTTGTTTGTCACTTAGCTGGCTGGAAGTTTTGAAACTGTTTTTTGAATCAGTTGTGTAACTGATTGACTCATTCAACTGGTTAAATCGTGGTTTCAAATGGTTAAATGTGTGTTTTCATAATAGTTTTTTGAAAACTTGTTTTAATTGATTTGGTTGTTCAAAACTGCCTACAACGACTGCTTTTCAAAGGCTATAAATAAAGCTTGCGTTCAAATCAAAATATATAACAAATACAACAAGTATTCATTCCGATTTGAGAAAGAGATTTGGTTTTTGAAAGTGTTTTCAAAAAGAGTTGTGGTGACAAGTGCTGATCATAGGATCTTTGGTTCTGTAAATCTAGGTGTTTTCTATCCTTGCTTAGTATCTTGTAATTGTACTTTGTTTACATACTGTTTGTGATTGAAATCCTGTAAAGACAGAGGTTGATCTGTCTTAAGGTGTTAAGTGTTGTAAAGGGGGTGAGTAGGCTTTCTGGGATTCAAAGTCACCTCTTTGTGGTGTGTGTTGTAATTTGTGTTGATTGCTAGTGGAAACTCAGAGGATTGTCTGAGAACTATATGTAGCTCAGGGATTGAGTGAACCAGTATAAAACCATTGTGTAAATCTCTCTTTCTCTCAAACTGTTTGATAATTCTGTTTTAACCGATTAAAATTCTGATATCTATTTTTGTTGGATTGTTTGATTGCCTTCCTTAAGTGCTTATCTGAGTTGTTTGTTAAAGATTCATTCTAAACCAAGTATTTGCGAAAATATTTTATAAAAAAATTCACCCCCCCCCCCTCTTGTTTAAGCCATCATTTCTTCCGGCACGAGCTGTCACTCTCGGCATGAGAGGGGTGTGCTGGAAATCTCACATAGACTAGAGATTATGATATTTCATAGTATATAAGTGATTGCAAACCTCACCTTATAAGTCGATTTTATGAGGTTGACTTAGGCTTAAAGTCCACTTCTTCATATGTTCCTATAACAAAGTGTAGAGAAAAAAAGATCAAATGTATGCTTAAGTGGTGAAGGGAGGAAAAGATAGTGAAAATAATAAGGAAAAGGTGTAATGGTATGAAAATACTCGTGAAGGAGGAGGAGAAAGAATGTGCTTACACCAAGTTATATTGGGAGGATGAACAAAAAATAGACAATATTAGAGAAAACTTCATTCTCGATGGTTTTGAATTCTGTATTCCTAAGGTATGTGGGAGACAATGCAATGTTGTTAACGAATGAAGGGAAACAAAGTATTGAAAAGGATATAAATGAAAATCAAGGATGGATGTCAAACATGTTTGACTCAATTACAACATGGAACAAACATACTAGTTTTGGAAATGGAAGGACGTATATGAGATGTAAGGGATTCTAAAATCTCTATGGGGATGGAATGTTTTAAGAAAGTTGTTACAACTATTATTACTCTAATATCTATAGACATAGCAATTGAGGAGTGGAAAGAACTTAAGTATGCAAGATTGAACATACGATTGTGAATTAAATTCGAAGCAACGGTAGGCTTACGTAAAAAAAATAAAATTAAATGTATTAATAACTGAAAATAATGAAAGAAAGTTGTATCATCGGTACCAATGACCAAATGACATTATTAGGCGACGTTGGCGAATGTCCACTTGATTGGAAGATCGAACTACACGGATAATATGGTCTAATTTGATGATTAGGGAACCAACAACTATTTTTTTGCAGGATGCAATTAACCTCATCAAAGGTACAAAATCGTATTTTAACACCGAGATTAGCTTTGCGACCTACTCTAATACAGGCCCAAAACTGAAGGCACGTTACGACCCTATAAATATACACTACACCCGGGTTGTCCAAGACTGAATACAGTGCTATAGAGAACGACAAGTGCAGTTAGCAGCCGCAAAAGTACGCCTTCCGGCCCATACAAAAACAATTGACGTCCACCGTGGGACCGAAAGGGAGCAAAGAAAATGTTATGGTAACTATGAGAAGTCGAGCCAACAGACCAGAAGGAGCAATGAAAACACAAGCATGTAGCCCTGCTCACGACCCTCTAAAACGAAGTGGTCGTGATACAAAGGAGGAGTGAAGAGGAAATTTGAGTCCTCCAAAACGAGAACATGGAAAGGAGAAGAAGATTAACCAAAATATCACTAACACCTCAAAGGAACGAAGTCAAACAGGAAGAAATTCCCAAGACCACACCGATTTTGTTCTCGTATACAACGACCTGACCAATGGAAGTCGTCAGTCAAAACAATAAGTCCAAGCCCCTATGTCACGATATATACGTCTAGAATAGTCGTTGGAGCGCACCGACACCTTTTTATTGATGAAATCATCAAAGTCCAACTACCGTCGAGTTGGAAAGGGCTGAGCATTGACAAATATGATGGAACAAATGATCATACCTCCTTAAAAGATGGGGCACTTAGTTGGTTTACTCACATAATGACCCAATTAATCAAATATTTTGACACACTAGTCGCTAAGTTTGGCACTCAGTTGGTCTCATCACCTGACGTCCATCGCTTTGGTCAACATTTGCTAAGAGAGGGAAGAATCTCTCTGAACCTTTATGGAAAGATACGAGAAGGTAGCCCTCAATATTCGAAGTTTAAGCCCCAAAGTGGCTTTACATTATATGGTCACGACACTGAGACCGTGACCATTTGCAGACAATTTATGCAAGAAACCCACAACAGGCCTAGATGAGCTATAGAAGAAAGTTGCAAAGTTCATGTAGTTAGAAGAGTTGTGTGAATTCAGAAACAAAGATCGAACAAAGGCAGCACCTAAAAAAAGGGAGCCCGATAAGTTCCCTAGGCCCCCACCCACACCTAAAACAAAACATAGACTCCCCAAGTTTTCCCGGTACACACCACTAAACGCCAATCGGGGTTTCATATTGGAAAAGACATTGAGCACCGAGCTCATTTCGATCCCACGTAACGTTCCTACCCCACCAAATGTTGACACCCGAAAGGAATGTAGGCACCATCGTAACTTCGGTCATACAATCGAAGAGTGTTACGTGCTAAAGGACAAGATCGAAGAGTTAATCCAGGCCAGACATTTAAAAAGATTTCTTAAGATCGAAGAGTACCATCCTTAATTCCACCATGTGCTTTCACCATCACTTCCATTGTGCTTTTGAAGTTTCTTAAAACTATTTTTAATTCCAGAATTAGGCTTCCCCCATTTTTTGTTTTGTGCTGACTGTTTTAGCTTATGAAATTAAAAATTCGTTGGAGAAAAATTATGAAATTCTGGATCTGAATAGTTTGAAGTGTTAAAAAAAAGTGAAAAAAAAGTGAATCAAAATTCAAAATAGAAAAAAATGATAAATCAAATTCAAAAAGTGTGCATTCTGGCACGAACAGAAATTCCCTAAGGTGTCTTAGAAGACCACCTAAGACACCTTAGGGAATTTCTCTTAGTGCTTAAAGTTAATAGTTTGTTTGCTAATAGTGATAAATGTACCTTTTGTGTTGATAGTGTAGTGTTTTTGGGTTTTATAGCTAACAAAAGTGGGGTACATTTTGACCCCAAGAAAATCAAAGCCATCTAAGAATGGCCAACACCACAAAATGTAGGAGATGTTAGGACCTTTCATGGTTTAGCAAGTTTTTATAAAAGATTTGTGCCTAACTTCTCAAGTCTAGCTTCACCACTCAATGAGTTAGTGAAGAAGGACACTCCATTTTGTTGGACTGAGAAGCAAGATCAAGCCTTCAAGAGGCTAAAAGCTCAAATCACTAATGCACCCATTCTAGCTTTACCAAATTTTGCAAAAACTTTTGAGCTAGAGTGTGATGCATCGGGAGTGGGCATAGGTGTTGTATTGTTGCAAGGTGGACATCCAATTGCTTACTTTAGTGAAAAACTTCATGGAGCCACCCTCAACTATCCCACCTATGACAAAGAGCTTTATGCACTTGTGAGGGCCTTAAAGACTTGGGAGCACTATCTAGTTTCTAAAGAATTTGTCATTCATAGTGATCATGAGTCTTTAAAATATTTGAAAGGTCAACATAAGTTGAACAAACACAATGCAAAATGGATGGAATTCCTTGAACAATTTCCTTATGTTATCAAATACTAGAAGGGTAGTACAAACATTGTGGTTGGTGCTCTCTCAAAGAGACATGCCCTCTTTTCGAAATTGGGAGCCCAAGTTCTTGGATTTGACAACATAATTGAACTTTACAAAGAAGATCATGATTTTGCATCCATCTTTGCTAAGTGTGAACATAGAGCACAAGGAGGATTTTATGTGTCTGAGGGGTATCTTTTTAAAGAAGGAAAACTTTGTATACCCCAAGGAACCTATAGAAAACTCCTTGTAAAGGAATCTCATGAAGGAGGTCTCATGGGCCATTTTGGAGTTGATAAAACTCTTGAGCTTTTAAAAGGGGAATTCTTTTTGGCCACATATGAGAAGAGACGTCAAAAGACATTGTTTTAGATGTATATCATGTTTAAAAGCTAAGTCTAAAACCATGCCTCATGGACTCTATACTCCTTTACCTTTTGCAAGTGCTCTATGGGAAGACATTAGCATGGATTTTATTCTAGGACTCCCTAGGACCGCAAGAGGTTTTGATTCAATCTTTGTGGTTGTGGATAGATTTAGTAAAATGGCACATTTCATTCCATGCCACAGGTGGATGATGCTCAAAATGTTTCTAAACTCTTCTTTAAAGAAGTGGTAAGACTTCATGGGTTACCTAGAAGTATAGTTTCGGATAGAGATCCAAAGTTTATAAGTCATGTTTGGAGAACCCTTTGGGAAAAACTTGGCACTAAAATACAGTTTTAAATTTCTTGTCATCCTCAAACGGATGGTCAAATGGAAGTAGTCAATAGATCTCTTTCTACTGTGCTTAGGGCGGTCATGAAGGGTAGCCATAGATCTTGGGATGAGTTTGTTCCCATATTGAGTTTGCATACAATAGGGTCGTCCACAAGACTACTAATATTTCTCCATTTGAAGTTGTATATGGGTTTAATCCTCTTACTCCTTTGGATTTGTTGCCCCTTCCTAATCCACATACCTTTGTGCATAAGGAAGGAGCTACAAAAGCTGAATTTGTTAAGAAAATGCATGACAGGGTTAAAGAACAAATACAACAACAAATAGAGAATATATAAAACATAGCAATAAGAGAAAGAAAGGGATCATCTTTGAGGAAGGAGACTTAGTTTGGCTTCATCTTAGAAAAGATAGGTTTCCGACTAAGAGAAAGTCCAAACTTAGTCTCCGAGGTGATGGACCTTTCCAAGTCCTCAAAAGAATCAATAACAATGCATATAAACTTGATTTACCCGTGGAGTATGGAGTACATGATACCTTTAATGTCATTGATTTAACTCCTTTTGTAGGTAATAATGAAGAAGAAGAAGCATTGGATTTGAGGACAAATCCTTTTCAAGAGAGAGGGGATGATGGAAGAGGCCCAAGCACAAGCCCAAATGCAAGCCCACCAAAGAGTATATTTGGGCCAACCACTAGAGCCATGGCCAAGAAGATTGGAATGCTGCTACTGATGGCAGGGAAACCTTCTTATACATGTTCAAAATGCCGCAAGCTTTAGTGTAGATTAGAATTTAATTTCTTGTTAAAATTAGCATAGGAACTTTATTTGTAATTTTTGTTAAAATGAAGTTTGGTACCTAAATACCAACCTAGATTAAATTATGGTTTCTAAAACTCCTAATTTAACCTAGGCTGGTCCTAGGTAAGCCCATTAGGAAGTGCACGTTCCAAGCAAGGAAGCATGCTTTCCATGTGCTTCATTTAGGCGCCAACTTCAAAGCTATGATAGTTTGAATTTCCCTCCTTTTCATTTGATTCAAACCGGCCCTCCTTTGCTTTATAATGAGTGGCTTGGTTCATGTATTTGCAAGATTAATCATATGAGTGAATTGCTGCCAAATTTGTGCCAATTACACTCTTGTCTCCTACTCTCCCTAGGATAGACGTTTGATCTTTCAATTTTCACCCTCCAAGTGATTAGGCTCACCTATCACTCACCATACATCTCATGCACCTTCAAGGATACCACACCTCTTAGGAGATCCTTGCGCGCCTCTTTCATATGCTTCCGCCACCATCATTCAACTTTCGTGACACATGAAGGCACTTCTTTCATCATGTTAGCTCCCAAACTTATCAAGGCACCTTTAAAATTATCCCACCAAGAAAGAGGTCAACAAAATTTAAAGCAGCAAAAATTCAATTTGTAATAGGACTACAACAAGGAGAGTAGGTATATGACATAACTTGAAAGAGTAATTGAATGAATATGACAAACAAACATTATAAGGCACTCAACAAAAGATGGCACACAAATTGAACCTAAAGAATGACACTAGAATTGGATTAATAAAACCAAAACAGTACTACTGGAATTTTGAGGTATAAAATGCGAGACTTAAACAATATATGCTGAGTTGTAAAATTCAAAACTGAAATTGAAATTTAAATGACAAACTGTTCAAGATCTTAGCTCAATTTTGGCGTTGGAATCACACCAAAACAATGCACCAATTAATTGTAATAAATTTTTCAAATCTGTTGCCACTTCACCGTTTCTGTTCATGCCAGATTGCACACTGTTTGTTTTTTATTTATCATTTTTTCTGTATTTGGAATTTTGTTTCACTTTTCTTCTAACACTTCAATCTATTCAGATCCAGAGTTTCACAATTTTTTTTCAACGAAATTAATTTTCATAAACAAACTCAGCCAACACAATTTCAAGAAACCTAATCTGGAATTAAAAAACTATACTAATAAACTTCAAAGACACAATAGAATGGATGTATAGGAACTTGTATGGATCTAGCACACAAGTATGAACTCAAATCTAAATTTAAAATGCACCAAAGGCTAAAAAACAGGATTACAAAACTGTTCTCAATTTTAAAATCAAACAACCAAAATTATCAATAAAAGGACTACATAGAATTGATGACATTTTAGGATGCACATGACTTGACAAAACAGAATTGGATTTAAAAATCAAAATGACTCAAATCAACACAATATGAACCAATTAAAACATCAAGAAAGACTTAAATAAAGCAAAATTAAAACAGCAACACAAAACTATATGGAATCTTAAACAAAATTGCACAAGGAATGCTCAAGAACAATTACGCACAATGCACCGATTGGAATTTCCAAACAGCACACCAAATCAAATTAGAAATTCAAAAACAACAAGACAATATGGAGATTAAGAACAACACGGAATCCAGAATCAAACACAAAAATTAAAATGAAAAGAAGAAGGCACACTTAGCTCTTGAAGAACCTTGGCTCTAGATACCACTTGATGGAGTTGTGCCTTCATTCCGATTGGATTTTCTTGGTGGAGAGATGCGAAAGCTTCATGGATTGAAATGTACAAGGAGCTCACGTAGAGCTTGTGGATTCCTTGAAGGTGAAGGCTAAGTATGGAGAGTGATAGGTGAGGCCTAATCACTTGATCTAGTGGAAATTTGAAGACTAAGTTTCTATCCTAAAGAGGTAGAGACAAGAGTGAAATTGGCTAGCAATTTGATCAGCAATTCACTCATTCATTAATCTTCAATTTACATGACCCAAGCACCTCATTATATAGCTAGTGAGAGCTGGATTTGAACAAGAGAATTGGAGGCAAATTCAAATCAATCCTAGCTTTGAAGTTGGCACCTAAATGAAGCACATGGAAGGCATGATGAAGCTTTTGGATGTTCACTTCCTAATGGGCCTTCTCATGACCGACCTTGATTAAATTAGGTGTTTTAGAAACCCTAATTCAATCTAGGTTGGTGTTTAGGTACCGAACTTCAATTTAAAAACATTACAAATAAAGTTCCTAATGTAATTTTAACAAGGATCTAGGATCTACTTTGCACTATTTAAACTAGGATCTAGGCTTCTTCAAACATATGGAGAAATGTTTCTCTACCATCAGTAGCAACATCCTAGTCCTCTTGTATCTCCTTTACCATAGACCTAGGTGTGGGCCTTGATCTTCTAGTTGTTGGGCTTGCACTTGGGCTTGTGCTTGGGCCTCTTCTAGTAGTTGTTTATGTTTTGATCAGTTGGATGTCTTTTTGGATATGTTTGTACATTCCTTCAACCTAGGGTTGTCCTCTTGATTGGGCCTACAAAAATAAACAAAAGCTCAATTAGACCCATATTTGCAATTAAATCAATACACAACCTCTAGGTTTTCATCCTCCTTATTATATGGTTGTGTGAGGCTGGACGGTTTCCATCACCCTCTGTCTCAACGGAACCGCGTTCTAGCATTAGAAAGGGAATAACAAATTCCACTAGAGATAGACGGAGACAGAGCTTGGAATTGGAGTCAACCGACGACTAGTTCAACCGACAAGAACAAAATATATATATATTTTTAAATATAACATAATCTTTAACATGTAGTATTTTTTATTAACTTTTCATATCCTGATATTTTTCTCAATAAGATTATTAATAAAAATTTAAATATCTCACTCGTAACTTAATAATTCATAATAACTCTTACATCAATCTTTACATCATATCAATCATCTCATTTTTTTTATTATCATAAATAAATTCAATAATTTAATAATCATGACAAATATATTAAATTATTTTACATTAAAATAGCATTTCTTAAAGTGTAATCTTATCAAGTTATTTTAAATTAAAATAGTGTAACAAGATAAAAAGAGAGAAAAAAAATAGTTTAAGTAATCAGCTGAACAAACTAAGTAATTATTTTTTTTCCTTTCAAACCCGTTGAGTAAATTTTACTATATATGTCATCAATTTAAGATTCTTGAAAAAGTGGTTGCATTTCGTGACCAACAATTACAAACAGAACAATGATAAGAATCAAATATATAGTGCATGAGACTATTTCTAAGTAGCCTTGCTCAGTATATATCATTTTAACGTCTTTATCAACGTCTTCAAAAGATTATATATATATATATATATATATATATATGTGTGTGTGTGTGAATTATTCAATCCAATATCACAATATATGTTGTTGTCAAATAAATTTAAAACATTAAGTTTCTTCGTTTTTTTATTCAGGAAATCATATATTTCATGAAAAAGTTTTTTATCAAAACCTTTAGTATTTGTATACAAAGGTTTAAAGCTTAGATTAAAAATAAATTAAAATAATCTTGATTCAATTGATTTTCGACTCAATGATTTATTTGTCTATATTTAGATGATAACATAAATTAAAAAATATATAGTTCTTGTATTTATTAGTATTTTTTTAATTTCCAAGTAATTCAGAGCTATATTTAAAAAAAATCATCTTAGATATCATTATGAGTTAATTATAAATTATGACATGTCAACTAAGTTTACATCTCAAACTTCAATAATCACATGTTATAACATAAATAATCTATTAAAAAAAACAAAAAATAGGAACCAAATCAAATTTACTAAAAAATATACAAAATAAGTAAAAGGAATCTATTATTAAAAAACTCTATACTCGTTACAAAAGAAAACCACAAAGTCCAATCTTTTATCAATATTAGGAAGATAATTAAGATTATATGTAAAATTATTATAGTGATTTCCTTCAATGAAGAGAAGAAAAGTTTATAATAAAAAATGAACTGTTTAATGTTAAAAAATCAGACATTAAATTAATTCAAAACTTTAGCATATCAAAGAAGATCTTCTACATTCATTCTACAAATTCAAAATTTGTTTCTTTTACATTCATTCTACACAAATCTACTCAAGAGCTTCATATTTTAAATAATATACAATGATAGTAATAAATTGTTAGAATTTAAATTTTTACCTAAGATATTTAATATATACTACAAAAAATAAAATGTAATTTCTGACTGGAAAATTCGTAGGTAATAATCAAATATTCATTAATAAATAAATATTTTTTACCAATTGCCAACTACACAAGATTGGTTAATATATAGGACATAAAAACTTTATATGGATGGGTGTTTAGGATTTTCCTTTCCCATGATTGTCATAAAAAAATTGAATTTTATCGAGACCATAAAATAAGATAATTATTGTGATTATGTACGAATAACATAAAATTTTAATATGGATCAATATGTGAACTTGGTTTGCTTGATCTATTTTTTAAGTTTAATGTTTTTTTTGTTAGGTGTCAATTCAGTCCTACTAATTCGTTTGAACGATATTAAGCATTTAAAATCATAAGTTATTGGTATATTTTTTGTGATAATTATTAAATTTGATAATTTAGTTAAATGACAATATAAAATATTGTAAGTATAAGAGTGTGAATAAACACCAAAATAAATTATTTCTTTATTGAAGTAATCAATAGTAAAAAAATTGAATTATTAAAAAAGGCTGAATCAACTCACATTTTGAAAACGACCTAGTAAATATAAAATCAATTTTATAAAACAATTTGGTTTATATGAGTTCGGTCCTTAGAAAAATCGAATCACACAAATTTAAAACGGATGTTCAAACAAAATTGAATAAAAAACATAAAGATTTAATTACTTTACAAATTGATTCGGTTTAATTTTTTATTTAGAAACATAATTAAGAAAAGAATTAAGAAGATTCAGAATAATTTTTAAATGAAAATATTTATTGTCAAAAGGATTATTTCATCCTCTCAAATATTAAATTAAAAGCATGTTAGAACAAACTTCTTCATAAAGACTTCTCGAAAAAAGAAATGAAATGTCAAAAGTTAAAATTAGTTTATTTATAAACTAACTTATATAAATTCTCTTATATGACTTTTCTAAATTTTTATTTTTAATTTGTTTAAATTTTCCTTTTATTTTATTCTTTTCTAAAAGTTTTTTATAAAAAAAATTGTATTGTTTAGGAGAACTTGTATAAAAGGACTTTCAAAAGAAATAAACATTGAAATTAACTTTTTATAAAATTTAAAATTTTAAGAAAGTTATATGGAAGACACAAATACTCTATACGGATATTTTTTTTTAATTATTTTCTTTTCTTTTAAAATCTTTATGAAAAAAATATATCTAAATAGATTATAAGTAAGTTGTGTGATCCACATGGCTAAAACTACAAAATTCTATCAGTTTTTGTTCATAAATATAATTGGCTTAATTATTTTTCACAAATTAAGCAGCAACGTTTATTTCACAAAGCTTTCCATATTTGAATTTTTAACATTGCAAGTAAAATTATCTTAAAAAATAAAATTTATATAGGGTTGTAGTCAACATCACGCTCTTACATTTATTTTGACTTAAATTTGTTTAGCACAGTTTTATTAACTTTGCTAACAGCACATTTTATATTCTGACAATATTATATAAATTTTGGTTGTTTGCTTATTTTATAGTTATATATGGTGGCACCTTAAAAGTTAAATAATAAGGTTTGCGTTCACAAAAAAATACACAAAGAACAAGTGTTAAAGGGTCTATGGGAGGCATTGCAAAGTCAATAATAATATTTGAACCTTATTATTATTAAATTACGGGAGAGAATAAAAATGATATAATGAGTTACATATGATTATAAGCAATATATTATTATCCATGTCGATGCATTGTAACTTTCATGTATGCAATTTTTTTTCTTCTTTGATGAGTCAGGAAGTTATGTATTATTTTTATCCTATTATAATCAACGAATTAAAGTGTGTATTTGAGGGAAAAGAATATGGGGGCATATTCGTTTTAACATAAATACAAAAATAATATGCACCACAAATAAATAAATATGAGTTCTGTCTTAAGAAAGACAACTAGTTCACTAAAGTGTCTTGGAACACTTTAGAAAATGAAAAATAAAAGTAAGTTGCGTCCAAAACAATAAAATTATTTAATTTTTTCATGAGTAAATTGGTAAGAAAAATAGTTTAGTTACTTAATATAAAATCTTAAAACACTCAATATGAAATTTCTTTTTCAAAACCTATATATTATAGTATTTGTAACCAAATGTTGGAATAAAAAATATTTTTTTTTTTCTTTCCTCTTCACTTAAAAATTAGGATTTCAATGAGAAATTATATTCCTCAATATCAAAATAAACGTTTGAACAAAATATTTTATCATAGAACTGTTTGAAACTTGCTCAAGATACCCTAATTATTTAAACAATATATGTGAAAATTACAATTTAGTTGGATTATTAATTGAACTTAATAAGTTTTCTTTCCATTTCAAATGTTTTTTTAATACAATTCAAATTACCCCTTTCACTAGTTCAATTTAAACTATTTACGACAATTCTTAATAGCACGATTTATAGTCCTCTTGTCAAAAAAAAAGAGTACCGTGACAATTTTTATAAATAAATATAACATTTTGACACAGTATTTTGAAACAACAACAATTTTATTAGGAGTAGTAGTCAAATAAGGAAAGCAATGACTATTTTGTTAAGAATTTTCATCGTATGTCCTATTTTATCTCTAAAATAATTAATTTTTGGGTACTTCTTTGATTTTAAAGCTATTCTCTCTTCTTTATTGCAAATTGTCATTGTTGTCACTGTTCTTTGCGCGCGCTCTGATTCTTTCTTCCACACTCTTTTTGTTCTTTTTGCGTTTTTTTATATATTGTCCTTTTATAATTTCTGATCTTCTTTTCTTTTTCATTGACAAGGTTTTTGCAGTGTTGAAGTTCTATTTTCAATGGCCGGTGAAAACCTTCATCGAAGGAAAAACCTTAATCCTAATCAAAATAAAAATCCTACTCAAGGTTATTAGAATTGTAGGTCTTAAAGAAGAGGGGTGAATTGTTTATAAAATATGTTTGCAAATATTGAAGGTATAGAAAAGTCAATGAAGAATCAATGAGAAAGAAACTCAATTATTCAAGAAACAAATATGTTTTATTATGTTTCTAGAAAATCAACCGGTTGTTTATGCATTCAACCGGTTGTTTATATCAGCAGTTAATAAAATCAAACCAAAACAGATTTAAATGAGATTAAGGATAGAAAGAATCACAAAACAGATTTATACTAGTTTACTCTTATCCAAGAGCTACATCCAATCCCCAGAAAGCACTGGGTATTCCACTAAGCAATCAAATAACCTTGATTACAAACCACACACCAAAGAGATGATCTTGAACCTTCAAGAACACACACCTCCTTTGGCAAACAACACACCATAGATCACAAAACACCCTCTAGATCTGCACAGAACACGTTTACACAGAATTACAGTATTCAAGAGAGAAAAGGAATGATCACACCTGATACAGATTGAATTCAAAAGTTACAAAGCAATTCTATTCCACTCTGAAAAATCCAAAGCTTGAAGCAATCTTGGAGAAAACTTATTTGAAAGATTTAATCTTATATCATCACTACGAGGAGCATAAAACAAATTATTTAAACTCTAAAAGGCTGTTAAAAACATTTAATGCAAGACCCAAATCAGTTTTGAATCAATTAAAACAGATTTGCCAAACTTAACAAATTCTGTTAAGGATTTTTAAAAAAAAATCGGTTGAAATGTCGAAATAACCGATTGAATTGTTTTGACAGCAAGGTCAACCAATTTCAAGCTTTGTCAAAACCTGTTTCAAAAACACTAAGTGTAAAACAACAGGTTGAAACAATAAAACAACAGGTTGTCTTTCCACTTCTTTGGAAAACACTTTTTTTCAAAAGAATTTGATTTAAACCAACTTTGGATCCTAACTAAGAGTGGATTAAAAATTCAAACTACCCAGAACCCACACACATAAACAGCTACAAAACCTTCAACCAATAATGGAGACATCAAAGCCTATCTTCAACAATCTCCCCCTATTTGATGAAGACAAATCTCTGGTTTGCTTGTGTTGTTATGTTTGAATTGTAAAGCACCTGCAAAATAATAAATGTTCATGTACCAGAGAGCACTCATATCCAGGTTTCATTTGCACCAATGAACCAGATTTCACCATGTGATTTTCATAAAGAAAACCAGAAAAATCAGTGTGAAAAACTAGTGTGAATTAGGTACATAATTAGAGTTTTTACAGCAACATACTAAACCAGTTTAAACCAGATTCAAACAGATATGTAGCAACATACAAACCAGATAATTCTTTCCCTATTTGTCTTCTCAAATAGAGTGAGACAAGTTGATAAGAACATAATTAAGTAAGAATATGAGAATCAAGAATATCCAACTCATTTCTTATAAAGAAAAAACTATCTGGGCAGTGGCTTAGTGAAGATATCTGCAAGTTGTCTTCCAGTTTCAATAAATTGAACTTCACAATCCCGTTACTCACATGATCTCTTATAAAATGATGGCGAATCTCAATGTGCTTTGTCCTTGAATGCTGAATATGATTTTTTGTGAGAGTAATAGTACTTGTGTTATCAGAAAGCAAAGACACCTTGTTAACCTTCAAACTAAAGTCCTATAATTGTTGTTTGATCCAGAGAATTTGAGCACAACAGCTACCAGTAGATATATATTCAGCTTCTGCAGTGGAAAGTGCCACACACGCTTGCTTCTTGTTATGCCAAGATATGAGACTTGAACCAAAAAGATGACAAGTCTCACTTGTGCTTTTTGTATCTAGTTTACACCTTACAAAATCAGAATTAGAATATCCAACCAAATGAATAGAAGAGTGATATGATTCCAATAGCAAGATATAGATGATTCTTTGACATTTTATGGAATCAACTTGAGTTGGAGATTGAATAGGCACTTTTATAGAAATGGATCAATGTTCTATGTTTCAAGAACTCACCAAAACTTGCACCAAACACCAAATCTCATATGGAAGTTCCATTTCTTGTCAATTGAACCGATTAAAATGTGCAAGAACGCAAATGAACCGATTAAATTGCTTAAGAAATGAAAGGAACCGATTGAAATGCTTCACAAATGAAATGCACCGAACAAAAACAAGGAAGAAAGAAGATGAACCGATTGAAACATGAAACTAAGCTAGAACAACGAATAGAAAGCAAGAAAGGAACCTAAGACATGTTTAGGAGTTCATATAAGCACGAAAATGGAAGGAGAAGATGGAGAAGAAAGAAGACTTATGTGGTTGTAGTTCTTGGTTGATGAAGACGCCACTTTAAGTGTGAAAGCTCCAAGATAAGTGTGATTTGTCGCCACTTGAGGGAACCAAGGCTCTCAAGATGAGACTAGGAAGAGGAGAAGACAAGTTCTCACTACACTCAATCACCAATTTGGGAGAGTTTTGATACTACAAATTCCAATTCTGAATTTAGAAGGACCCAAGCCCTCCTTTTATAGGAGCAAGGGCCGGTCATGATGCTACAAAGCTTGTACCACAAGCTACCCAAGAGTCTCCTAAGCTAACACCTATAGTAACTCATGAAGAGTCACTTTCTAGAAAATTCTAAACTAAATTCTAAAGATGCTTTACAAAAGAGGTATCTAATTTTTCCCTCTAAGCACCTTCCTAAAAACTATTCTATTATTTTCAAATTTAAAAGAAACTATAAAGAGAGATTTTAATTGAAGCCTATTCTTGAGTCTTCTTTTGGCTTTAGGCTTGGTCCTCTCTTTATTATAATTCTTATTTAATATTTGAGAAGACTAGAAGGAAGAACTTCAAATGTGTGGGTGAATGACCTCTTCCTCCATTTGTAAAAGCCTCTCTTATCTGTTCTTCATCATACTCCTCGAGTTGGAGAGAATTCGACCGCGAATTCTGAATTCCTGCATATAACAAAGTCAGTTTAATTTTACAATTAAAAGTTGAAGAAAAAGGCAAACATGACTTAGAAGTTGGAAGCTGTGGGAGTTTAGAAAAGGAAGTCCTAAAAACAGACCAAGTTGGAAAAATTTGTTTGGGAATGATGATATTTTTTGGAAAAAGTCCTCTTAAATGGTGAAAACCATTAGGAGATATGAAAAAATCATCCCTAACATTCTTTAACCAAGTTGGTGTTGAAATAGGAACCTTGGGTAATGAAAAAGATAAAGAAGAAGAAGACCTTGGAGGTTCAACTTGAGGCATAGCACGAGTCAACATGATGGATTTAGTGGAGAAAGTGGTGTGACTCGGTTTAGTACTTACTTCTTTTTCTTTCTCATTTTCTCTTTTAGTTTTCATTTTTATTTGGTCCTCACGAACCTCTTTGGAAGAGAGGGGTTTAAAGATAACCTTGCACCCTTGGAAGGAAAAAGACATTGTATTGGATAGGCCATCATGTAAAACATGTCTATCAAATTGCCAAGGCCTTCCTAAAAGAAGATGAGTTGCTTCCATGGGTACAACATCACATAAAACCTCATCTTTATACTTTCCTATTGCAAAGTTAATGAGGACTTGTTTGTTAACCATTATTTCACCTTTGGTACTTAACCATTGCAATTTATAAGGCTTGGTATGAGAGATAGTGGGTAAGGCTAACTTCTCCACAACTCTTGTACTAGCCACATTAGTGCAACTACCCCCATCAATAATCAAGGAACATAACTTGTTGTTGATAAGACAGCGGGTGTGAAAAATATTTTCCCTTTGGATATCATTCAAAGATTTTGGAATTGTTCCCAACATACGCCTTATCATCAATAAGTCACCTTCACAAGGACTTTCGCTCTCAATCTCACTTGATGGCTTAGAAGGTGAAGAATGCCTAGATGAATTGGAGTCATGCTCACTAACGACTACCCCATTATGCACAAACATATTCCTTTTAGAAGGGCAATTAGAAGCTATGTGACCATATCCCAAACATTTAAAACATTTTTTACTAGACGATTTAATTGGTGATCTAGGCGTAGAAGTAGAAGGCTTAGATTCCTTAGGTGTGAAAGAAGAATCTTTAGAAAGAATTTTTTAAAAAGACTTTTTATTTTTCCAAGAGTTGTTGTAGTAACCATCATTGGGATCATTTTTAAAAGCATTTTTCTTTGCAAGTTGGGCTTCCACCTTCATTGCAAGATGAATCAAAGAACCCAAGGATGAATACTCTTGAAGCTCAACAATATCTTGAATATCCCTTCTTAGACCACTCACAAACCTAGCTATCATAGCTTCCTCACTTTCTTTCAAATTAACTTTAAGTAAAAGCGTTTCTAACTCCTTAAAATAAGCATCCACACTCAGCGTGCCTTGTTGAAACCGTTGGAGCTTCAACATGAGGTCTTTCCTAAAGTGTGGTGGCACAAATCTAAGGCGCATACGTTCCTTTAAAATGTCCCAAGAGTCCACGAGAGGGCTCTTGTTATAGATAATGTCCTTTACAACACTATGCCACCATTTCATGGCATAATCAATGAACTCTAAGGAGGCTAGCTTAACCTTTTGGTCTTCTTTGACCTCATGGAAATAAAAAATTTGTTCACATTTAGCCTCCCAATCTAAGTACACATTTGGATCACTATCCCCATTAAAGCTAGGAATTTTCATAAAAGGAACTTGGGGCTTGGTCTCTTGATGATGTCTTTGATCACAGTGGTGGCTTCCCCCATTGGAAGGATGATGATGCCTCCTTCTTCTAGTATCCTCTCCATTGCCATGAACATTTGAAGAGCTCTTGGAAGAATGCCGAGGAGAAATGTGTCTACTATGCAAAGAATTGGCAACTCCTTCTTGCTTCATTTCAATTTTGGCCAAACGTGCTTCTAATCTTTGCAATTCTTCATCCTTTTGAGCAAGAGCCTTTTTTGCCTCTTTCAACTCATTAAGAACATAAGCTCTATGAGTAGAGCGTGGCTTTGAAGATTCAACACTTGAATAGGTATCCATTAGAAAAGAAAAAAAAACAGCAAACACAAGAACAAACAATGTTAAGAAAAACAAAGTTAGGAACAACCAAATAGAACAAACTGCCGAAGTGAAGTGTCACTTAAAGCACTCCAAAAGAAGAATACTCCTCTTTACCAATCTGATCTTGAGGCCTTTAGTAACCTCAAATGAAAGATGTCAAAGCATAAGCACTCTTATCTCAAAGCCAAATCACCACAAAACCAAAGAAACAATGAAGGACAAACAAGAAAAAGGTATAAACAATAAAAGGCTATAACAAAAGGAATACAAGATGTATGACAAACTCAAAGATTAATGAAGAAAAGACAAGCAAGAAAATAAGGTACTCAATGAAAAAGAAGGCACACAAAAGAGACCTAAAGAAAAGCACTAGAGTAGATGAATAAAACAAAAACAGAACTACTGGAAAAAAATTTGTGCAAACTGTGCGTGATGTTTACAGATTTATCTGGAATGATATAAAGCGAACTGGATTATGAAATTGTAACCACAGAAAGTTCAAGATCTTATCTCAATAATGGCACTGGAATTACTCAAAAACAGTAAGCCAATTAATTGTGATAAATTTTCTAAAATCACTGCCAGATTACCGTATTTTTCGCGGCAGAATTACACACTGTTCGTATTTTATTTATCATATTTTTTGTACTTTGAATTTTGAAGTAATTCTTTTTTCTAATTTTTTATAACACTTTGAAGAACTTAAATCCAGAATTTCAGAAATTTCCAGCAAGTAAATCAATTGCAATAAGGCGAAACAAACAGCACATTTGCAGGAAAACAGAGGAATCCTAACAGGAATGAAAAACAGAATTAAGAACTAGCAAAGACATAATGGAAATGATGTGTAAGAACTTGTATAGATCTAAAATACAATTATGAACTCAATACTAAAAAGAAAATGCACCAAAGGAACAAGAAACAAACTCAGAAAACTGCATTACACAAAAGGAAGAAACAAAAAATTACAACAAAAGGAACACAAGGAATTGATAACATTCTTGGAAAAACATGACTATGACAAAACTTGTAAGAATTCAAAAATTAAAATGACACAAACACAATGTAATATCAAAAGAAAACAGCAAGAAAACTAAAAAACAACCTAAAAACAGAAAGGAAACAACAAGAATATAGAGTTCTTGAATTAAAGAGCTTACAAACAACTCAAAACACAAACAAGAACAAACCTAAACTCTAGATACCACATGATATGATTCCAATAGCAAGATATAGATGATTCTTTGACATTTTATGGAATCGACTTGAGTTGGAGATTGAATAGGCACTTTTATAGAAATGGATCAATGTTCTATGTTTCAAGAACTCACCAAAACTTGCACCAAACACCAAATCTCATGGAAGTTCCATTTCTTGTCAATTGAACCGATTAAAATGTGCAAGAATGCAAATGAACTTATTAAATTGCTTAAGAAATGAAAGGAACCGATTGAAATGCTTCACAAATGAAATGCACCGAACAAAACAAGGAAGAAAGAAGATGAACCGATTGAAACATGAAACTAAGCTAGAACACCGAATAGAAAGCAAGAAAGGAACCTAAGACATGTTTAGGAGTTCATATAAGCACGAAAATGGAAGGAGAAGATGGAGAAGAAAGAAGACTTATGTGGTTGTAGTTCTTGGTTGATGAACACGCCACTTGAAGTGTGAAAGCTCCAAGATAAGTGTGATTTGCCGCCACTTGAGGGAACCAAGGCTCTCAAGATGAGACTAGGAAGAGGAGAAGACAAGTTCTCACTACACTCAATCACCAATTTGGGAGAGTTTTGATACTACAAATTCCAATTCTGAATTTAGAAGGACCCAAGCCCTCCTTTTATAGGAGCAAGGGCCGGTCATGATACTACAAAGCTTGTACCACAAGCTACCCAAGAGTCTCCTAAGCTAACGCCTATAGTAACTCATGAAGAGTCACTTTCTAGAAAATTCTAAACTAAAGCCTAAAGATGCTTTACAAAAGAGGTATCTAATGTTTCCCTCTAAGCACCTTCCTAAAAACTATTCTATTATTTACAAATTTAAAAGAAACTATAAAGAGAGATATTAATTGAAGCCTATTCTTGAGTCTTCTTTTGGCTTTAGGCTTGGTCCTCTCTTTATTATAATTCTTATTTAATATATGAGAAGACTAGAAGGAAGAACTTCAAATGTGTGGGTGAATGACCTCTTCCTCCTTTGGTAAAAGCCTCTCTTATCTGTTCTTCATCAAAGAGTGAGAGGGATACCATAGTCCAATAGTGGTTGTGCTCTTGAGATATTTTAGAATTTGTTTTGCAGCTTTGAAGTGAAATTCTTTTGGATTGGATTGAAATCTAGCACAAAGACAAACTACAAACATGATGTTTGTCCTGCTTGCAGTAAGATAAAGAAAAGAACCAACCAATCCTCGGAATTTGGTTTGATCTACTACTGTTCTAGCCAAGTCAACATCCATATAACAGCTTGTGCACATTGGTGTGGATGTTTCTTTGCAGTTTTCCATTTCAAACTTCTTAAGAATCTCCTTGTAATACTTGGTTTGGCTAAGGAAGATGTCATCCTTTGATTACTTAACTTGCAACCCTAAGAAGAAGGATAATTCTCCTATCATAGACATTTCAAACTCCCCCTGCATTGCTGCCACAAATTCTTCACATAAACTATCATTAGTCGCACCAAATATGATATCATCAACATAAATTTGAATTAAAATGATAGCAGATTTAGACTTTTTAATGAAAAGAGTCTTATCAATTTTTTCTCTCTCATAGCTATGAGACAAGAGGAAATTGCCAAGTCTCTCATACAATTGTCGTGGAACTTGTTTGAACCCATACAAAGCCTTCTTTAGCTTATAAACATGGTTGGGATGTTGATGATCCTCAAAACCGGGTGGTTGTGAGACATAAACCTTCTCATTAATGAACCCATTTCAATAGGCACTTTTCACATCCATTTTGAATAGTTTGAAAGCACTCATGTAGGCAAAGGCAAGTAACAATCTCACAACTTCCAATATGGCCACAGGTGCAAAGGTTTCATCATAGTTTATGCCTTCCTCTTGATTGTAACCTTTGACAACCAACCTAGCTTTGTTTCTTGTAATCACTCCAACTTCATCTAGTTTGTTTCTGAATACCCACTTGGTTCCAATTACATTCATGCTATCAGATTGAGAAACCAAAGTCCATATTTCATTTCTGGTGAACTGATTCAGCTCTTCTTGCATAACAACAATCTAGCTCTCATCCTTGAGTGCTTCACCTACAAATTTAGGTTCGATGTGAGACACAAATGCCATATGATTGCAGTAATTAGAGACAGAGGTTCTAGTAGAAACTCCATTATTAATCTGCCCAATAATATCCTCCACAAAAAGATCTTTGAGAAGATCACTCTGTTGCAGAATTTCAACCGGTTGTTTCGTAGAATCAGTCGGTTGTTTTTCTGGGCAGGATTCCAGTTTCTACAGAGTGATGTTCCGATAATCTTCTTCTATATAATTCTTCATAGATTCTGTTCTGCGTGGTTAGTCTCATCATATACAACATGAACATACTCTTCTACAATCATAAGCCTTTTGTTATTCATTTTATATGCATGGCTAGTTAAGGAATAACCAAGAAAAAATACCATCATCCGCTTTTTCATCAAACTTGCCAAGGTTTTCTTTTCCATTGTTTAAAATGTACCACATGCAGCCAAAGACTTTTAATGACCAATGCTGGGTTTTCTCCCATTAAACAGTTTATCAGGAGTTTTCTTAAAAATTGGTCTAATTAGGACCCTATTCATCACATAATACGTTGTGCTAACATCATCAACCCAAAAATATTTTGGAAAAGGGGACTCACTTAAAATGGTTCTAGCAAGTTCCTCAAGAGACCTATTCTTCCTTTCCACAACCCCATTTTGTTAGGGAGTTCTAAGAGTAGAGAAGTTATGAAAGATTCCAAATTTTTCACCAAAAAACACTGAATTTTTCATTTTGAAATTCACCTCCATGATCACTTAGAATGGAACAAATGTTACTGTTTTTCACATTTTGTAATCTCTTGGCAAGCTTTTTGAATGCAAAATATGCATCACTCTTGGATTCCAAGAATAATGTCCACGTGAACTTAGAGAAATCATCAATAATGACAAGAGCATAGTAGTTTCCATTAAGACTCATGGTTCTTGAAGGACCAAATAAATCCATGTGCAGCAGATCAAGGGGTTTTGAAGTCGAAACAACATTTTTCACTTTGAAAGAATGTTTGATTTCCTTCCCCTTTTAACATGCTTCACATATATGGTCTTTCTCAAACTTGAGTTTAGATAAACCCACCACAAGATCTTTAGAGATCAGCTTATTTAGATGATGCATGCGAATATGTGCTATCCTTCTATGCCATAACCATGATTCCTTATGTTTGGTGAGAAGGCAGCCAATAGATGCAAAATGTGAGATATCAAGAAGATAAACATTATTGATTCTTTTACCAATCAACAATACTTCCTATGATTTGGGCAACCGTATATCACACATGTTAGGCTTGAAGGTTAATTGATAACCTTTGTCACACAGTTGGCTTATGCTAAGAAGATTATGCTTCAGTCCTTCCACAAACAGTACATCATGAATCAAGAAGGAGTTCTTGTCACCAATGGTTCCTCTTCCAAGAATTTTCCCTTTGTTGTTATCACCATAACTCACATGACCTTCATGCTTGAGGAGAAGATTAAAAAAAATAGTTTTATCCCCTGTCATATGCTTAGAACAGCCACTATCCATGTACCACATGTGCTGATTTTCCATCAAAGAGCCTTGCAAGAGACAAGATCAAGTAGCAAGGTTTGGTCCCCTTACAAATTTGGGTTCATTGGCATTAATTGGATCACTTGAATCCTTAGAATTCTTAGAATTCTTAGGAACTTATTTAAGAATACCTTTGGGAATAGAAAACTTCCTAACTCTGCAAAATCTGACAGAGTGACCCTTTTTCATACAATAGAAGCATGAAACAATCGGTTGTTTCGACTTTTCAATCGGTTGTTTTTCAAAGAAGGTTGAAAAAGGCTTTGAAACACCACTTTTCTTACTTTGTGGATTGAAACCCAAACTAGCTATACCAAAGACAAATTTTTTAGAAGAAAGAATAGTTTCAAAGTTAGATTTGCCGTTAGAAAGCTTGTCCACAGTTTTCACAAGATAATAAACCTTCTTTTCAAGAGATTCACAATTTTCACAAACACTTGAGTCACATTTGCAAGAAGAGTTTTTGTAAATCAGTTCCAGATTTTCAAAATCATTTTTTAAGTTATCCAGCTCTTCTTCCAATGCTTGGACTCTATTTTCCATCCAATTATTCAAGCCTTTCAACCGGTTATTTGAAAGGGCCAACTTATTAGCTTCTTCGTGAGTTTCTTTGAAAACATCAAGAAGTTGGTTGTAGTTTCCAAAATTAATTGAAGTGTTGGAGCTTACACTACTTACATCAGTTTCTTCTTTTGCCATCAAGCAAAGATTTGCTTCTTCATCTCCTGAAGATGAGTTAGAGGAAGAACCTTCCTTATCTTGCCAAGCAGTGTAGGATTTATTGGCTTTGTCTTTCTTTCTTGCTCCTCTTTATTTATTCTCATTGTTGGGGAAATTAGCTTTAATATGTCCCTGTTCACCACAATCAAAGCAGGTATATTTGTTAGAGTTAAAATCATTGAGTTTCTTGCTATTATACCTGTTGAAAGATTGATTATTGTTGATGTTTTTCTTCAGGAATTTGCTGAATTTTCTGGTCAACAAGCTTAGTGTTCTCCTTCATTGTCATCACTGAAGTCTTGACAGTTTTTGTGTCCAACAGCCTTTAGGGCAATGTTCCTCACATGCTTATCCTTATTTTCTTGAACATTCAGCCTGATCATCTCTAATTCATGTTCTCTGAGGTTTCCAAACATTAAGGTTGTGGTCTAGATGTTAAATCCTTAAACCCAGAGATAGTTGTGACCTTAGGCTGCCAAGATCTGTCAAGGCACTTGAGGAGGATTTTGATGTTGGGTTCCTTTTTTTCAAACATCTTCCCAAGACTCATGAGGTAGTTGACAATATGGATAAACCTCTTTTGTACTTTAGCAATTGTCTCCCCTTTATACATCCTAAACATCTCATATTCTTGAATGAGAGCATGCTTTCACATCATTTGTTCTTTCATGAGTGACGTCTAGAGTATCCCACATTTCCTTTGCTGATTTAGATTGTGACACCCTGAAAAACTCATTAGAACTTAAGGTAGATGTAATAATAATCTTTGCAATACAATCATATTGAGTCTTTTTGCTTTCATGCTCAGTCCATTGGGACCAAGGTTTTTCAGAAATCACTTTATCATTTTCAAGCATAGGAATAAAAGGACCATTTTTAATTGCATCCCAAATTCCTATATCAATTGATTCTACAAAGATCTTCATCCTTATCTTCTAGAACTAGTAATTTACACCACAAAACAGAGGTGGTCTATTGATAGATGCACCCTTCCCAAAGGATAGTTTATCAACCATGAAAAAAGATTTTTGGATCAAAACTTGACTGACTTTCTAGAACCTAGCTCTTGATGCCCATTGTTAGAATTCTAGACCTTAAACAAGAGGGGGCGTGAATTGTTTATAAAAGATTTTCGCAAATATTGAAGGCATAGAAAAATCCAATGAAGAATCAAAGAGAAAGAAACCCAGATATCCAAGAAACAAATATGTTTTATTATGTTTCTAGAAAATCAACCGGCTGTTTATGCGATTCTACCGATTTTTTTTATTAGTATTTAATAAAAACAAACCAAAATAGATATAAATGAGATTAAGGATAGAAAGAATCACACAACATATTTATACCGGTTCACTCTTATCCAAGAGCTACATCCAGTCCCCAGAAACCACTGGTATTCCACTAAGCAATCAAATCACCTTGACTACAAACCACACACCAAAGAGATGATCTTGAATCCTTCAAGAACTCACACCACCTTTGGCAAACAACAAACCACAAATCAAAGAACACCCTCTGAATCTGCACATAACACGTTTACACATAATTACAGTATTCAAGAGAGAAAAGGAATGATCACACCCGATACAGATTGAATTCAAAAGTTACAAAGTAATCTTATTCCACTCTTTGAAAAATCCAAAGCTTGAAGCTATCTTGGAGAAAACTTATTTGAAAGATTTAATCTTATATCATCACTACCAGAAGCGTAAAACAAATTATTTAAACTCCAAAAGGCTGTTAAAAACATTTAATGCAGGAGCCAAATCAGTTTTGAATCAATTAAAACAAATTTACCAAACTTAATAAATTTTGTTAAGGATTTTCAAAAAACAATTGGTTGAAATGTCGAAAGAACCGATTGAATTGGTTTGACAACAAGGTGAACAAATTTCAAACTTTGTCAAAACCTGTTTTAAAAACTGTAAGTGTAAAACAACTGGTTGAAACGATAAAATAACAGGTTGTTTTTCCACTTCTTTAGAAAACACTCTTTTTCAAAAGAATTTGATTTAAACCAACTTTGGATCCTAACTAAGAAAGGATTACAAATTCAAACTACCCAGAACCCACACACACAAGCAGCAGCAAATGCTTCAACCGATCTTGATGGATTTGGAGATACCAAAGCCTATCTTCAACAAAGGTGACAATCTCGTTCACAGTTTCTTGTATTTTCATCCTAGTGAAAACCCTACGACTCCCCTTGTGTCTCCTGTTCTTGATTAAACGAATTATCATTCTTGGAGTTGTTCGCTCATCACGGTTCCAAATAATAAAGTAGAGTTTGTTAATGGCACTACATCTCAACCTTTAGAAATGGACTCTTCCTTCTCGTCCTGGACACTATGTAATAACATGGTAGTGTCCTGGCTTGTACATTCAATTTTTTTCCCATAAGATAGAGCATCATATGGATGAATGAGGAGTTGGATATCTGAAATGACCTTAAATCCCGCTTCTCACAAGGTAATATGTATCGCATTTCTGACCTTCAAATGGAGGCCACTTCTTTCAATTAAGGTGATCTTTCTATTCCTAATTACTTCACTGAGCTTAAGGTTATGTGGCATGAATTAGATAATTTTAGGCTTGATTTTGTATGTGTTGGTCTAGAGTGATCGCTTGCTTTGAAGAATCCAAATCTCTTGTTCATGCAAAGGTTGGTGTTGCTGCTGTGTCTAGGATAGGATCTGGGTAGATTGATTGTGTAAATCCACTCTAGATTGAATCTTAAAGCTAAAGTATTTTCAAACCTTTTAAGTTGAAAGTGTTTTTCAAACTAAGTGAAAAACAACCTGTTGTTTTGTCGAAACAACCGATTGTTTTACTCTTAGGTGTTTTGAAAAAGGTTGAAAACTGTTTTGGTTGGTTGACTTGCTGTCAAACCAAAACAACCAATTGATTCGCACATTCAAACGGTTGTTTGTTTTCAAATCATAACAAAAAACTGCTTTGTGTGTTGACTGAGCTTTAAATGATTTTGTAACTGAAAACGCTCCTGTTTTAAATGCTTTGACCATTCTTTGAAAGCAATAAATAGTTTGTTTAACGTTTGTAACAAACAACAACTGAGATTGAATCATAGAAAAAAAGATTTGAGTTTTTAACTGATTTTAAGTTTTCAAGAGTTAAAGATTGCTTTGAGCTTGCATTGATCAAGAGAGAGTGGAATAGGATTTCATTTGTATTGATTACAGTTCATTCTGTAACAAGTGTAATCCTTCTGTACTTTGTGTAAACTATGGTGTGGTAGGCCAGGAAGTGTTGTGTGCTCTTGAGGTTGTCAAGATCAACATTCTTGTTGTGGGTGCTGAGCCAAAGGAAGTGTGTTTCTTGAAGGGATCAAGGTCACTTCTTTGGTGGTGTGTGTAAGTAATCTAGGTTTGGTTACTTAGTGGATTCCCCAGTGGTTTCTGGGAAACTGGATGTAGCTCTTGGTTAAAGAGTGAACCAGTATAAACTATGTGTGCAATCTCTCTCCCTCTTAAACTCTTTAATTTCAGTTTGTGCTTTTTCAACTGGTATAAACAACCGATTGTTTATGCGAAACAACCGATTGTTTTTCTAGTGTTGTTGTAAATTGCTTTGTGTTTTTGGCTAACTAGATTCTGAATCAAGTTTTCTCAAAGGAATTTCATTCTAGGCCGAAAATTTTGTGAAAACCCCTTTAAACAATTCACCCCCCTCTCATTTAAAGCCATACATTCTAACAATTGGCATCAAGAGCTTGGTTCTTTAAAATTATTCAAGTGTGATCCTAAAACTGTTTTTTATATGGCTGATAGATTACCCTTTGGGTAGGGTGCTTCAATCAACAGACCACCTCTGTTCTGTGGCTTAAACTACCAATTTTGGAAAGTCAGAATGAAAATCTTTGTTGAATCCCTTGACAAAGGAATTTGGGATGCAATTGAAAATGGCCCCTTTGTTCCAAAATTTGAAAAAGATGGATCTTCCATTGAAAAACCTTGGTCTCAATGGACTGATTCTGAAAGCAAGAAGGCCAAATTTGATTGCATTGCTAAAAACATCATAACTTCTGCCTTGAATTCAGGTGAATTTTCCAGGGTCTCTCAATGCAAATCAGCAAAGGAGATGTGGGACACCTTGGAGGTAACTCATGAAGGTACCAATGAGGTGAAAAGAGCCAGAAAGCATACTCTAATCCAAGAGTATAATATGTTTAGAATGCTCAAGGGTGAGACTATTGCTGAAGTTCAAAAGAGGTTCACTCACATCATCAACCATCTCATGAGCCTTGAGAAAACCTTTGAAAAAAAAAGCTAAACATCAAGATCCTCAAATGTCTTGATAGATCTTGGCAACCTAAGGTAACTACTATCTCTGAATCAAAAGATCTAACATCATTAAGTATGGCTTCTCTGTTTGGCAAGCTTAGGGAACATGAGTTGGAGATGAATAGACTCAATGTTCAAGAAAGTGAAGACAAGCATGTGAGAAGCATTGCCTTGAAAGCTGTCAAGCACAAAAGCAAGCAAGAATCCAGTGATGAAAGTGATGAAGAGAACCTTATCTTGCTATCTAGAAAGTTTAGCAAATTCTTGAAAAGGAACCGCAACAAAGACATCAACAAAGAAAGGTATGGAAACAAAAAATCCAATGATTTTAATTTCAATAACTATAATTGTACCGCCCTGGTGGTCGGGTGTGATGACGTGGCATCCTGCTACAGTGTAGGCGCGTTGACAAGGCGCCAGGTTGGCAGATGGGAAGGAAGTCGAGAGGCACGTGTAGTCGCCAGTTGTTAAGTTGGCGTGTTCCGATTTCCAGATTGCCAGAATGGGCGATCGCCAGGGAAGATGAAGTCGCCAGATGTAGACTAAGGCGACCAAGCAGTCGGAGATCGCCAGAACAAGCACATCGCCGAAGATGAAGGAGAAGCAGATTATGAAGGCGGCCGGCGAGACCACAGGGAAGGTGTATGAAGGCCCTAACTCGCTAGTTTCAGTAGAGATCGCACTCCAAAGTTTGCTATGCACTGGGCAGTACCATGCATACGTAACTTAGCCAAAATGAGAGCCGAAGCGGCGCCAAGTCAGGGAGCCTCCAGATGATGGCACGTGTACAGTTGGATGCGAGCCACGTGTCCAAGTCTGTAACTGCCAGGAGAGAGAAAACCACCAGGTATATAAGAGTTCTTAACAGACTTTCTGAGGGACGCACGTTCAGTTCATACACTTTACGCTTGCGAGTGAGAGAGGATTTGCACGGTTCTCGTTCTTAGTTTTTGGTGATACCGTCACTGACTTGAGCGTCGGAGTGCGATCGGCCGACTTACATGGCGTATGTGCAAGAATTGAGGAGTTCCTTTGCCTCTTTTGAAGTAGTGCATGTGCCCCGAGAGCAGAATGCCCAAGCTGACTTGCTGGCTAAGCTCGCCAGCTCAGGCAAGGGGGGTAGGCAGAGGACGGTGATTCAAGAAACTCTGAAGACGCCGAGGGCATTTGTAGCAGATCACCTGGTCCTTCAGATAAGCAAGTCGACGGAGAGAGCAGCGAGGAGCCATAAGTCTTTGACGCAAGAAACCTTGAGATCGCCGAGAGTGAGAGCATGTCGGGGAGAGAAGGCGGACGTGATGCAGGTCTGCGCCGCCCATGAGCCAGACACTTGGATAACACAGTACAAGCGGTGCTTGGCAGATGGCCTCCTCCCGCTAGATCCAACAGAAGCTAGGAAGGTAAAGAAAAATTCCAGCAAGTATACATTGATTGATGGCGGTCTGTACAGGTTTGGGTTCACTCACCCACTCCTGGAATGTATACACGGCGAGAAGTGCACGAGAATTATGGCAGAGCTCCACGAAGGTATATGTGGAAGCCACGTCGGGGGTCGAGCTCTGGCCGCGAGGACTCTCCGTGCAGGCTACTATTGGCCATCTATGAGAGAAGATTGCAAGAAGTATGCCCAATGCTGTAAACAGAGCCAGCAGCACGCCGATTGGCATAAGGCACCTCCCGAGGAGTTGAAGTCGATCTATAGCCCTTGGCCGTTTCATACTTGGGGAATCGACATCCTGGGACCTTTCCCGCTAGCGATCAGGCAAATGAAGTACTTGGTGGTGGCGATTGAGTATTTCACCAAGTGGATTGAAGCAGAACCAGTGGCCCAGATCACCGCACACAAGATCGAAGGTTTTGTATGGAAGAACATCGTGTGCCGGTTTGGAGTGCCTAAGCGCCTGGTGTCAAATAATGGGACGCAGTTTGCAAGCCACCTGTTGAAGAAGCTTTGCGAAGGGGTAGGAATTCAACAAGTGTTTGCATCCGTCGAGCACCCTCAAACAAATGGCAAGGTGGAATCAGCTAATCGGGTGTTGTTGAGAGGCTTGAAGAGAAGGCTTGAGAAAGCCAAGGGAAGTTGGGCTGAGGAGGTGCCCCGCATAGTCTGGGCGTACCACACCACCGAGCAGTCAGGAACCCACGAAACCCCGTTTAGCTTGGTCTATGGGTGTGACGCCATGATTCCGGTGGAGATCCAGGAGAGCTCGCCGAGATTCCAGAACTTTGTAGAGGAAGACTCGAATGAAGAGAGAAGGCTGAACTTGGATCTGCTGGATGAAGTCAGGGAAGAGGCGAGGCTGAAGGCTGAGGCGGTGAAGAGGAGGATCGAGCGAAGATACAACTCAAAGGTGATGCCAAGGCAGTTTAGAGAAGGCGATCTGGTGATGAGGAAGGCCCACCAGTACGAGATGGAGAATAAACTATCACCCAAGTGGACTGGACCGTTCAGAATAACCGAGGCGCTCGGGAACGGGGCCTACCGCTTAGAGACGCTGGAAGGAGGGGCGATTCCTCGCACCTGGAACGCCACACACTTGAAGTTGTACTATAGTTAAGAGCTTTGTAAGTAAAGACAAACACAATGTTATATTACAATGTCTCTGTTAAAACAGTTTGAAGGGGGCACTCTTTTTTCCCTAAGGAGGGTTTTTAATGAGGCTACCCAATAAAAGAAGAGTTTTCGAAGTATAAGGTGTTTTCAGATTGCATGTGCGCTGTTTTCAAAAGTTTTGAAGAAAGACCTTGTCATTTGTACGTGATTTAAGGCAAGAAAAGATATATCGCGTGCTTTCTAAAAGATTTTAAGTCCTCATCGTTTTCCGGCGATTGGAGGCACCAGTTAAGTTTTCAAAGTCCTCATCGTCTTTCGGCGATCGGAAGCACCAGATGAAAGACCTCAACGCTCTCGCGCGTCCCGAGGCAAATAAAAGACCTCCTCGCCGTCGAGCGAGTGCAGGAGAGAAAGAGAAAAAGTCCTCCGTGTTTCTGGGAGCGAGAAGATGTAACTCCTGGGGCAACGTAGAGGCAAGTTAAAGACCTCCTCGCCGTCGAGCGAGTGCAGGCGAGAGAAAGAAAGGTCCTCAGTGCATCCAGGGGGGAGGAGATGTACACCCTGGGCAAGTTGAGGCACCATATAAAGTCCTTATCGCCGTTGCGCGAGCTAAGGCTAGTTAAAGACCTCATCGCCGTCGAGCGAGTTCAGGCGAGAGAAAGAAAGGTCCTCAGTGCATCCAGGGGGGAGGAGATGTACACCCTGGGCAAGTTGAGGCACCAGATAAAGTCCTTCTCGCCGTTGAGCGAGTTCAGGCGAGTTAAAGACCTTCTCGCTTACATGCGAGCGTAGGCAAGATAAAATCCTTCTCGTCTTGAACGAGTTCAGGTATGGCGAAGAGGGTGGACGAAGCTTGAAAGGTGGCTAAGGTAGGTTCAAAGAGAACGCCTAGTCAGCTGGTCTTTTGCTCTGAAGTTCAAGGGGGCAAAGGAAGATCCCAAAGGGCGTTTCTACCCCAGATAAAAAAACGATTGCCAAAGCATGAGGCTAGAAAAAGCTAATGTTACCAAGGGGTCTTGGCGATCGGGAAAGGTTCAAACACGGCGGGAAGGTTGAAAGACTTGTTTGATAAAGCAGGTCGAGTGGGGCGTTGTTTGAGCCAATAATTGAGTTACAGTTTGTTGCTTGAAAGCTATTCTTATGATCAGGTCGCGTTTGCAAAATCGCTAAGTTAAAATCGACAAAGTTGGACATACAAAGAAGGCTAAAACGCTCAAAAGAAGACAGAAGAAAGAATATCCAAGTTTAGTGATTGAAATAAGTATCTGATCAGAACACATATGCACGAGTTTTCATTACAAGGTATATACAAGCGAAATTATAAAGTAGCAGATGGGGTGGAGTTGGCTGAGCCTTCGGCGGGAACGACCTTTCCATCTACTACTTCGTTGTTTAACGACACCATGCTGAGGTCGAGATCAGGGAATAGGCATGCGAATTGCTCCCGAGCGGCTTCGAATCCAGCAACCAAAATCTGAGCGGAGCTTAGCTTAAGTTCTTCGATTTGCCCTTGAAGTTCTTCAACCTGTTTCTTGAGCTCCTTGTTCTGCTGCTCCAGCTCTTCAACCTGTTTTCGGAGTTGTTCGTTGGTCTCTTGAGCTTGGAGAAGGCCGTCAGCAACCTTCTTGGATTCTGTTTGAGCTTGGGTCAACTCGGTAGCCATCTTCCCTTTCTCCTTGTTTGCCTCGGCGAGACCAGCCATGGCGTCGTCTCTTGCTTTCTCTACTTGCCCAAGTAGCTTCTCGCGTTCGACCGACCTCTGCTCCAGTTTTTGCATCTTGGCAGCATCAGCTTGAATGTGAGCCTCCAGGTTGCTCGCCTTGGTGCGGAGAGGCACGATCTTGCTTTCTAGCTCAACTTTCTCTTGGGCAAGATCATGAATTTTGCGGCGAAGGTCAGCAGCTTCCTTGCGCGCCAGCCTGAGCTCGGTACTCAGGGCATCCTCCACTCGGGAGTGTTCCATTTCCGCGAGCGTCAGGCTGAATGACACCTTCTCCACCTCAACCTTCATAGTGCTATTTTCGGTCTTGAGGTTGTAGAGATCGTCTTGAAGCCGCCTGGTGGAGCTCTCCACAGCCCTTGTTATAATCGATGGGATATCCTCTGCTATGGTTTTGAGTTTGGCAGTCAGAGGTTCCCACATCCTTGTGACTTCAAGGGAAAGATTTGATGCTTGGAGAGGCGCCAGGGGGGCTTGTTGAGGGTTCTCGCCGTCACCTTCCTTAGCAGGATTTTCAATGTTTGCTTCCTGGCGTGGCGACGCAATCGGGGATTCGGTAATCAGAATTGGAGAGGTGTGAGCAACCTCATCCCCGATTGGAACGTTCTCTGCAGCTGAAGCGTTTGAAGGGGGCCCCCCTCCAGCTGAGATATGAGGCGTAGAGGCACTTGGGGGGTCCTCCAGAAAATTTGGCTCTTGAGCCTCAGCTGCTGGTGGCGCAGTGGCCAGTGGAGTTGCTTGGACTGGTGATGAAGGGGCTTGTGGTGTTGGCGATGAGGGAGGAGGAGCGGGCGTTGATGGTGGTGATGAGGTTGGAAGAGGGGGTGGAGCAGGTGGAGAAGATGGTGCCACCCTCTTCCTTTTCGTAACAAGGCCATCCTCTGTGACCTCGTCGTCCTCTTCTTCCTCCTCTTGGACGACTTGGGGGGCTTTCCGTTTTGGCCTCTTAAGGACCAGTTTCTTGCGCTGGGTGGGTTCCTTGGGCGGTGATCGCCCATGAACGATAGCCTTCTCGACCGCCGAGTTGGGAACCGTCTGGGAACCGGTCGCCAACCCGTGGTTTCGGGCGAGCGCCTTTAAGTCGGCGAGCATGTTTTTACCCAACATGGTGTCTGCATGAAACGAAAGTGCGTGAGTTAGCTCAGAGAAGAAAAAGATAAGTGCATGAGGTAATGAAACAGCAAAACAGGTATATGCAGAAAAGGTAAAACCAAAGCCTTGTGCGTATCGCACAAGACGCCCAGAAGCAGTATCAGAAGCAATATCAAAACAAGAGTGTAGCGTCCTAACCTATTTGGAATTCCAACTGGTCCTCAAAGAACTCGAAGGAGATCAGGGTGGGGGTCAGGAATGTTATGTTGGCATCCGCCACCCTCTTCCAGAATAGACAGAGGTCTCGGTCCAAAGCTCCCATGCTATCAGGACTTCTGGGCCTCCTGAAGCAGCTCTTGGACTCCTTTTTCCCCTTGTCCACCCAGTACAAGGGGAAGCCATCGAGAAGGGAAGTGTCTTTATCGTTTGCGAGCACTTGGATGAACTTCCCCTTCCAGTCCTTGTACGATTGCTGGAAGATGGTAAAAATGGATCTCCCAGCAATTGCATTCAGGCTGACCCACAGGCGGTCGCCTGGGTGCTTAGCCTCAAAAAGAAACAAAAACACGTCCACCGACGCGGGCAGCCCCAGGTGGTCGCACGTTATTTGAAAGGCTCGAACAAACGCCCAGCTGTTGGGGTGAAGCTGGGCGGCGGCAATGTTGAGCTCGGTCAAGAGTTCCCTCTCGAATCGGGTGAGAGGGAACCTGAGTTTGACCTTCTTGAAGAAAGTTGTGTAGACGAAGCAGAAGGGCCCGTAGGCGCTTACTTTGTCATCAGCGCACACTGGCAGAGCGGCGGGGCAAGGCAGCACCATCATCCTCTCGTCGTGCTCCTTGTGAAACGATTGATAGGCCTCGTCACCCTTTGTCAACCGCAAAACTGCTCCCGCAGTGTTCACCGACGAGGTCTCCTTTAGAAGGGTTGGATTAGCCCAGGGATATAGCGTTTTGAAGTCTGGCAGAGGGGCGGGGGCTCCTCCAACGTTAGATGGAGTCGCCTGAGCCGGGACAGTTTGGGAAGATGCAGGCCTCTCAGCCTGCGAAGAGGAAGCACCACGAACTTGTGTTGGGTCGTGTGCTTGTGAAGAAGGGTTTCGTGCTGAAGGAGGGGGGTTCGGGGTGATCTTTGTGCGAGTCATGATAGCAACTGCAAAGGAAGAAGAAAGAAAAAACGATCAGGGAATTACAGAGGCTGACTCGATCACAGAAGGAAGGTGAAAAAACGAACGAGTGTATGTTCGTCGCGACGATCAACAAAGCCCTAAGTTACGCAGAAGGAGAAATGGAGAAACAACCCACAGCGTATGCACCAGGCAGTTACAGGATGATGTAAATCGGTGAAAATGCAAGGGAACCCAGCAGATGAAGGAAAGTAATTACCTTTCGATGATCGGGAAGACGATGGAGGAAGATGGTGATCTGAAGCGTTGAAGAGCGTTGAGAGCTTTCGCAGAGGGAAGTTAGAACGTTTTGCAAGCACGAAGGAAAGTGATGGAACAGTGGAGCGTAATGGGTTTAAGGGTTTTCGAAATAAGTTGGGAAGCGCTAACGGCAGATGAAGAGAGCCGTTGATGAAAGCCACGTGTCGAACGATGAGTGAAGGGGTTGGTGGAGCGTCAGAGCAGCAGAAAGTACCATCGCTTGGAATTCTGCGTCAGTGCCACGTAGATCGGTGTTAACGAAGGCTCTTTCAGTCTTTTCGCTAGACAAGTCCTCGCTTAAGACTGGGGGGCTTGTGTACCGCCCTGGTGGTCGGGTGTGATGACGTGGCATCCTGCTACAGTATAGGCGTGTTGACAAGGCGCCAGGTTGGCAGATGGGAAGGAAGTCGGGAGGCACGTGTAGTCGCCAGTTGTTAAGTTGGCGTGTTCCGATTTCCAGATTGCCAGAATGGGCGATCGCCAGGGAAGATGAAGTCGCCAGATGTAGACTCAGGCGACCAAGCAGTCGGAGATCGCCAGAACAAGCACATCGCCGAAGGTGAAGGAGAAGCAGATTATGAAGGCGGCCGGCGAGACCACAGGGAAGGTGTATGAAGGCCCTAACTCGCTAGTTTCAGTAGAGATCGCACTCCTAAGTTTGCTATGCACTGGGCAGTACCATGCATACGTAACTTAGCCAAAATGAGAGCCGAAGCGGCGCCAATTCAGGGAGCCTCCAGATGATGGCACGTGTACAGTTGGATGCGAGCCACGTGTCCAAGTCTGTAACTGCCAGGAGAGAGAAAACCACCAGGTATATAAGAGTTCTTAACAGACTTTCTGAGGGACGCACGTTCAGTTCATACACTTTACGCTTGCGAGTGAGAGAGGATTTGCACGGTTCTCGTTCTTAGTTTTTGGTGATACCGTCACTGACTTGAGCGTCGGAGTGCGATCGGCCGCAGCGGCGCCGTATCGTCTCTTTGCAGGTTCTTGAGATAGATCCCGAGGAGGAACGGAGGTGATAAGCGGTGCGCACGTCGATCCTTTGACGAGGCATTCTCCAGCACTCCGGTCAACAGGCAGGATCAATAATTGTTTTGGTTGTGGTGAGCAAGGGCACATAAAGGCAAATTGCCCAAATAAAGAAAGCAAGGAGAAGAATTCAAGCTACAAAGAAAAGAGGGGAAAGTCAAAAAGGGCCTATATAGTTTGGAATGAAAATGAAGTTTCCTCATCAAGCTCCTCATCAAGTGAAGATGAAAAGGCCAACATATGTCTAATAGCTGATGGAGATGATGATTCCAGCAGCTCAAGCAGTGTAAGTTCAAATGCTTCCCTTAGTGCTGAAAACTATAGCCAATTGCTTGAAGCATTTAAAGAAACTCATGAAGAAGCTAACTGATTGGCTCTTTCAAACAACCGATTAAAAGGGTTGAATAACTGGCTGGAAAATAGAGTCAAAACACTTGAAGAAGATCTGGAAAAATCAAAAACTGATTTGAAAACTCATTTCAAAAACTCTTCTCATGTGTGTGACTCTTCTATTTGTGAAAATCTTGAAAAGAAAGTTCATTATCTTGTTAGAAATGTGGACAAACTTTCTAAGGGAAAATCCAACTTTGAAAATGTCTTGGCTTCTCAAAATTGTGTCTTTGGAAGAGCTAGATTAGGTTTGAATCCACAAAACAAACAAGATAAGTTTTCAAAAAAAATTCAAACAAGCCAGTAAAACAACCGATTGTTAAGTCGAAACAACCGGTTGTTACATGCTTTAACTGCATGAAGAAAGGCCATTCTGTCAGATTCTGCAAAATAAGAAAATATTTTGTTCCCAGAGGCTTTATGAAATGGATTCCCAAAGGATGTGATGTTTCAAACAACAAAAATAAATCAAGTGGACCCACATTTGTAAGGGAACCAAATCTTGTCGCTTGAATTCATCTTAATGCAGGGAAACTAGAAGATCATGAAGTTTTGAGTCATCTTATCAGGGTCTTGGTAGAAAAGGATTGTAACCAATACTGGAACTAGAAAAAAAAATGTGCACCTATCCAAGCCCTTTCAAAAGTCAACAGAAGACTCTTTATCAAAATCAAATGGCTCATTGAAGGGACTTCATAAAGGATAAGACCTTCCTTATCTCTATCTTTAATTCTTTTTAAATTCAAATTCATGCTTAAATATCTCTTGTTAAATGTTCAATTACATCTACCTTGAATGCTTTATGCTCATTCTTAAAAATTCAAAATCTGTTTAACTGCTGCAGAAAAACAACCGATTGTTTCCTCGAAACAACCGATTGTTTCTTCTCTGACAGCACTGTGAAAGAATTGAATTAATTTCTCCACTTTTTCTAATTGTTGTAGATTTCAATAAAGAGAGGATCTGGGTCAATAAAGCAGTTTTGAAATCCTGTTTATGTTCTGAAGGAAGTTACAACATGTCATAAAGGAATATATTCCAAAATCTTGAAAATTCAAGAGCCTTTATCACTAGTCAAAGATCACATGTGATGACCATGTGATTTTCTGCTTTTTCTGACGTTTTCTGTGCAGGTCTTGGTCAAGTCTTTTCTCTTTGAAGACTGAAGCCCATTAACACCATTTAACTCTCTCAGATTTCTGGTTTGCTATAAAATCTGTTGCAACAACTCATTTTTCACAAAATAATCAATTGGGCCATCTCTTGCAACATCTCTTCCCTCTTTGTGTGTGAGTTTTTGTCACTTCTCTCTGCTGTCATGGAGACAACTCCTCAAACATCCAAGAGGATCAAATCTAGAGCTATAAGGTCTGGAGGAAGGCTTGAGGGTTGGTTCTCAGGGGACAATGAGCTCATTGAAAGGTATCGTTTTGAAACTAGCACAAAGGTGATCAACAATCCAAAAGTTGTTTCCTTTGATTGGCTGAAAAGCCAAAAGCTAGACAATGTGAGGAAGCTTCTCAAAGATCAGCTGATGAGAAGGTTCTTGGAGATGAAGGGAAACATATACCCTGATTTGATTCGGGTATTCCACACAAATCTCAAATTTGAAGGAAACAGTCTTGTTTCTCATGAGAAGGGTGTTGACATGGAGATCACCCATGATGTGTGGACTGTTGTAGTTGGCCTGAAATATGCAGGCCTAAGGATCAACAAGGGAAATCTTGGTGTTGTGGAAGATTTTAACAAAGTCCAATACTACAAAAGTTGTTTAAAGAATCAACAAACTCAAGTGAGAACTTGTTCTGTTGGAGGCTTAAAGCTTGATGAAAGGGTGTTGGCTCTCATTATTACATGGATTCTAACCCCAAGGGGGAGCAACCATTATGTTTTAACAGAAGAAGATCTTGTCTACATTTACTGCATTATGAAGAAGATCAAGATCAATTGGATCCATATCATCAAAGAGCACATGCAAAAGTGCATGAGGTTAAGTGATTACCATTATCCATACGTTGTTTTGATCTCTAAGTTTCTACTTTATTTTGAAGCGAATCTTGAAGATGAGTCCTCTGAATTGGTTAAATCCATACAAGAAATGAACAATGGCTCTCTAAGCAAGATGAGGTTCACCAAAATAAGTGGAAGATGGGTGAGCAAAGATGGTGATCATGGTGGTTCATCAATTGGTGCAGCTGCTGACCTTGATGATGAAGATCAAGTTGTTGACATGGATATTCACCATAAAGAATAGCCTGCAACCAATTTTGGTGCTGGAACCAGTGCAGGACATCAAGGAGATGAGATTCCCTCCATGTCTTCTTTTGAAAGATACATGGTGGATAGGCTTGATGGATTTGCTGAAAACCAAAGGAATCTGCATGATCTCTGTCTGAGCAACTTTCAGAGCTTTGACAACAGATTCCAGAGCATGGACACTCGCTTTCAAACCCTAGATGAACAGATTGAAGTTGTTCAGAACTAAATCTTTGAACTGCAGTATGGCAAGGAAAATTGAAGAAAAACAACTGGTTGAATGCTTGAAACAACCGATTGTTTTCTGCTAAGTAACTACTTTTATGTTTTATCTTGTTTTCTCTCCTCTTAGAGTCTATTTGTGAAGACAAAATAGGGGTAGAATGTGCTTTGTTAGCTATGTTTGTCTTAATCTGGTTTGTACTTAATTCAGCAAAACTCTATATGGAATTTATAATGCTTTTCTGTTGCTTAGTGTTGATAATATTCAATATGCCTTAACTGTCTTTGGTTGTTTAAATTACACTGACCTGCTGCTGTAAGATACATTACATTGTTTATGTTTTGTATGCAAGTTCTGCTTCAGATTCAAACAAGTCCAACACAAGCAACCATGGATTTGTCTTCATCAAATAGGGGGAGATTGTTGATCTAGAGTGATCGCTTACTTTGAAGAATCCAAATCTCTTGTAGATGCAAAGGCTGGTGTTGTTGCTGTGTCTAGGATAGGATCTGGGTAGATTGATTGTGTAAATCCACTCTTGATTGAATCTTAAAGCTAAAGTATTTTCAAACCTTTTAAGTTGAAAGTGTTTTTCAAACTAAGTGAAAAACAACATGTTGTTTTGTCGAAACAACCGATTGTTTTACTCTTAGGTGTTTTGAAAAAGGTTGAAAACTGTTTTGTATGGTTGACTTGCTGTTAAACCAAAACAACCGATTGATTCGCACATTCAAACGGTTGTTTGTTTTCAAATCATAACAGAAAACTGTTTTGTGTGTTGACTGAGCTTTAAATGATTTTGTAACTGAATGCGCTCCTGTTTTAAATGCTTTGACCATTCTTTGAAAGCAATAAATAGTTTGTTTAACGTTTGTAACAAACAACAACTGAGATTGAATCATAGAAAAACATATTTGAGTTTTTCACTGATTTTAAGTTTTCAAGAGTTAAAAATTGCTTTGAGCTTGCATTGATCAAGAGAGAGTGGAATAGGATTTCATTTGTATTGATTTCAATTCATTCTGTAACAAGTGTAATCCTTTTGTACTTTGTGTAAACTGTGGTGTGGTAGGCCAGGAAGTGTTGTGTGCTCTTGAGGTTGTCAAGATCAACATTCTTGGTGTGTGTGCTGAGCCAAAGGAAGTGTGTTTCTTGAAGGGATCAAGGTCACTTCTTTGGTGGTGTGTGTAAGTAATCTAGGTTTGGTTACTTACAGGATTCCCCAGTGGTTTCTAGGAAACTGGATGTAGCTCTTGGTTTAAGAGTGAACCAGTATAAACTGTGTGTGCAATCTCTGTCTCTCTTAAACTCTTTAATTTCAGTTTGTGCTTTTTCAACTGGTATAAACAATTGATTGTTTCTGCGAAACAACCGATTGTTTTTCTGGTGCTGTATTAAATTGCTTTGTGTTTTTGGCTAACTGGATTCTGAATCAAGTTTTCTCAAAGGAATTTCATTCTAGACCGAAAATTTTGTGAAAACCCCTTTAAACAATTCATCCCCCCCCTCTCTCATTTAAAGTCATACATTCTAACAGTATGCTCCTCTAATGCAGTTTATACGCGGTCTTTATGATCAATACAATAATATAAAACCTCTTGTTACAGGTAATCTCTATAGACTCAAAATTTTTATTTTTAATGAGTATGCTTGGATTCTAGATTCTGGTGCTACATATAATGTTTGCTTTTCTCTATGAAATTTTGCATCAAAGAATCACATTAAACCTATTATTATTAATCTTCTCAATGGAAATTATGTTACTGCTTCCTGTTCTGGTACAATGATCTTTAATGACAAATTTATTCTTAAAAATGTCTTTTATGAGCCAATTTTTTCATTCAATTTAATTTCCATATCTCAATTAATTACATCTCTTAAATGTGAGCTTATTTTTTACCCTACTGAGTGTTTGATACATAATTACAGAACCAAAGACAAGATTGGTACAGTTGATATTGTGGTTAGTTTATATGTTTTCAATAAAGTTGATAGAAATATTTTGAGTTGTGCTACAAAATAGATCAATATCTAGCACTTTAGAATGGGACATGCCTCAGAGGAAAGCTTAAAAATTCTACAAACTTACTATCCCATTATTCAAATTGATAAGAATTACATTTGTGGTGCATGGCATCAAGCAAAACAAAGAAAATTGTTATCTCTATGTTTGGTAATAAATCTTTCCTTACTATAGTTGATAATTTCACTAGATATACTTGTATTTTTCCCATAATAAGCCTGAAGTCAGGGCTAATGTCATCCATTTTATTACATATGCTGAAAATCAGTTTTTTTCTCATAATTAAAACTATTCACACTCATAATGATATTGAATTTTCTATGCATGATTTTTTCCCTCTAAAGGTATTATTCACCAAACTACTTGTATTGAGACATCTAAGAAAAATGGTATTGTAGAAAGAAAACATCAACACATTTTGAATGTCACTCGTGTTTTGCTTTTTCAATCTAGCCTTCATGTTGTTTTTGGTGGTTTGTTGTGCAACATGCAGCTTTTCTTGTTAGTTGCATACCTACTCCGCTGCTCAATAATGCTACTTCTTAAGAAATACTGCACACAAAATTATGTGATATTTCTCATTTGCGTGTTTTTGGATGTTTATGATATTCTTCTACTATTCTTGCTCATAGAAAAAACTGGGCAATCGTGTTATTCCAGGTGGTTTCCATGGTTTTAAACCCAACACAAAAGGCTTTGTCATTTTAAATCTCAAAAATCATAAGATTTATCTAGAAATTTTGTTTTTCATGAAAAATATTTTCCTTACCACTCCAAATGTATTCAAAATAATTACTCAAATAGTCTTTCTTTGCCTATTCCTCAACATTATTTCAAGACTTATGATGATTTTAACATGCAATCTAAAAATAATGTTCATGTTGATTTTTTTATAATAATGTTGATACTAATACTAATGCTGAACAAAGTGAGAATATCATTGCTTCTCCTAGAAAATCTACTCGTAGTAGAAGACTACATACTTATCTTCAAGATTTTGATGTACCCAACTTCAACAATAATATAGTAAGTACCAAACACCCAATTCATTCCTTTTTAAATTATAATTCTTTATCCATGTTAATCATGTTAATCTCTTCTACTGAGAAACCTCAAACCTATGAGGAAGTTGTTATGCACTCATCTTGGATCCAAGCAATGATGGAAGAACTCAAGGAACTCAAAGATAATAAAATCTGGTCCTTGACAAAGCTTCCCTTTGGAAAAACAACAATTGGATGTTGTTGGGTATATAAAATTAAACACAAAACAAATGGATCCATTGAACGATACAAAGCCCGCTTGGTAGTAAAAGGCTACAACCAAATTGAAGGACTTTATTTTTTAGATACCTTTGCTCTTGTAACAAAGTTAACTACCCTACAATTACTCCTCTTCCTGACAACAACTTGATGTAAATAATGTTTTCCTGCATAGGGAATTAGATGAAAAAGTTTACATGCATTTGCCTCCAGGACTTCACTCTTCATGCACAAATCTGGTTTGTCACCTCGAGAAATATCCTTATGGCCTCCCTCAAACAAGCAAAAAGGAATGGTATGCTAAACTTTCAAATTTGTTTACTTTCTCATAAATATACAATTTTTACTACTAACCACTCTTTGTTTTTGAAACATGATGGCAATCACACCACAACAATTATGGTCTATGTGGATATTGTTGTTCTCACTGGGAACAATCCAATGGAGATATAAAATATAACGAGTTTATTGAATAATTTCTTTCATATTAAAAATCTTTGTGATTTAACTTATTTTCTCGAAATTGAAGTAGATCGTAAGGCCACTGGTATTCATTTAAGTCAAAGGAAATACGTTTTGGATCTGCTTAAAGATATTGGCATGCTCGGATGTGCCCCTCTAGCTACCCCCATGCTTCACACATCAAGGAAGTCACTGCATATAAGCGTATCATTGGACACCTGATCTATTTAACCAACACTCGGCCTAACATATCCTTCTTAGTAAATCATCTTAACCAGTTTGTCTCCAAACCTACATATGAGCATCATTAGGCAGTCATGCGTGTTCTTCATTATCTCAAAAATGTTCCTGGGACAAGTATTTTTCTTCACACCCATTCTATTAATCAATTAAAAGCATATAATGTTTTTTATTGGGCAATCTATCCTAAAACTAAAAAAAAACTATAATTGGTTTTTTTGTTTATTTGGGAGAATCACTCATTTCTTGGAAATCCAAGAAACAAAAAACCATATCAAAAAGCTCATCTGAGGCAGAATATCATGTCCTCTCTGCCACCACTTGTGAGATTCAACGGATCACATATCTGCTAGTTGATCTACATATTAAACATCTACAACTAGCCTTACTCTACTATGATAACCAAGCTGCAATCCAAATTGAAAACAACCAAGTCTTTCACGAACGAACGAAACATATTGAAATCAACTGCCATGTTGTCCAGGAGAAACTCAACATTGGTCTTCAAGAACTTCTCCCAATCTCATCATCCCTTCAATCAGATTTCTTCATCAAACCTCTCCCCATTTCTCAGTTCAACATCTTGTTTTTCCTATTGTTTGGGTTTAGGGTTTAATGAATGAAAAAATTTACCCCCCAGCTTGAGGGGGGTTGACAAAATTATTGTTTGGGTATTTTGGGCTTGGCCTTATGGGCCTTATTAGTCTTGTAAACATTAACCTTCTTCTTATATGCTTTCTCTTTGCACCCCTTATATATAATATTGTTTTAGGCTTTTTTAAATCACTCACTGAATAACATTATGTTTTTCCCTTTCTCTCTCACGAGTGCTTTCTTTCTGTCTCACTTTGTTCTTCTTTGCTTTCTTGTTTCTCTCTTTCAAAGCCTTGAGGATTTCTCTTTTTGCTTCTGTAAATGTCAAACTACATGAAGTTAAACTTGTTCACTGTTATGTAATAACTATACTCCTTAAGTGATAAAACTGAACGGTTGAACAATAATTATTTTTTCATAGAACTATTTGAAACTTACTCAAGTGATACCCTAATTATTTAAGCAATATATGTCAAAATTATAACTTAGTTTGATTATTAATTGAACTTAATTAAGTTTCATTACCATTTTCAAATGTTTTTTTAATACAATTCAAATTACCCCTTTCACTAGTGCAATTTAAACTATTTACGACAATTTTTAATAGCACAGTTTATAGTCATTGTCAAAAAAAGAATCGTGACAATTTTTGTAAATAAATATAACTTTTTGATGATATTTCTCAAAACAAAAACGATTTTATTAAGAGAGTTGTCAAATAAGAAAAATCGTGACTATTTTCTTAAGAATTTTCATCGTATGCCCTATTTTATCTCTAAAACAACTTCATTTTTGTGTGCTTCTTTGTTTTTGAAAGCTTTCTCTCTTCTTCTTTGAAAATTGACAATGTTTTTGTTCCCGTATGCCAATACAGTCCCACATCGCTCAGGAATCGAGGCCAAGGGCAGTTTATATACTCCCTTCTCCCTTCACCCTTCGAGGCGCCTTTTAAGGACAAAACCGTGACGTTCGTTGGACAGCATCGCTAGGGTCAATCACCGCATCCGAGGTATTGTCCGCTTTGGAGGTCGGTGCTCCGTCACGGTTTTGTCCTTAAAAGGCGCCTCGAAAGGGGAAGGGAGGAGGGAGTATATAAATTGCCCTTGGCCTCGATTCCTGAGCGATGTGGGACTGTATTGGCATACGGGAACAAGCCCCCCAGTCGAGGTCTAAGGGGAGTGGATCCCCCTAGTTGAGGGGCGAAGGAGCCTCTTCGGCCCCACGGTGGGCACCATTGTTCCGACCTCAAGTCGTTGGACAGCATCGCTAGGGTCAATCACCGCATCCGAGGTATTGTCCGCTTTGGAGGTTGCTGCTCCGTCACGGTTTTGTCCTTAAAAGATGCCTTGAAGGGTGAAGGGAGGAGGGAGTATATAAACTGCCCCGAGCCTCGATTCCTGAGCGATGTGGGACTGTATTGGCATACGGGAACAAGCCCCCCAGTCGAGGTCTAAGGGGAGTGGATCCCCCTAGTTAAGGGGCGAAGGAGCCTCTTCGGCCCCTCGGTGGGCGCCATTGTTCCGACCTCAAGTCGTTGGACAACATCGCTAGGGTCAATCACCGCATCCGAGGTATTGTCCGCTTTGGAGGTCGGTGCTCCATCACGGTTTTGTCCTTAAAAGGCGCCTCGAAGGGTGAAGGGAGGAGGGAGTATATAAACTGCCCTTGGCCTCGATTCTTGAGCGATGTGGGACTGTATTGGCATACGGGAACAAGCCCCCTAGTTGAGGTCTAAGGAGAGTGGATCCCCCTAGTTGAGGGGCGAAGGAGCCTCTTCGACCCCACGGTGGGCGCCATTGTTCCGACCTCAAGTCGTTGGACAACATCGCTAGGGTCAATCACCGCATCCGAGGTATTGTCCGCTTTGGAGGTCGGTGCTCCGTCACGGTTTTGTCCTTAAAAGGCGCCTCGAAGGGTGAAGGGAGGAGGGAGTATATAAACTGCCCTTGGCCTCGATTCCTGAGCGATGTGGGACTGTATTGGCATACGGGAACAAGCCCCACAGTCGAGGTCTAAGGGGAGTGGATCCCCCTAGTTGAGGGGCGAAGGAGCCTCTTCGACCCCACGGTGGGCGCCATTGTTCCGACCTCAAGTCGTTGGACAGCATCGCTAGGGTCAATCACCGCATCCGAGGTATTGTCCGCTTTGGAGGTTGGTGCTCCGTCACGGTTTTGTCCTTAAAAGGCGCCTCGAAGGGTGAAGGGAGGAGGGAGTATATAAATTGCCCTTGGCCTCGATTCCTGAGCGATGTGGGACTGTATTGGCATACGGGAACAAGCCCCACAGTCGAGGTCTAAGGGGAGTGGATCCCCCTAGTTGAGGGGCGAAGGAGCCTTTTCGACCCCACAGTGGGCACCATTGTTCCGACCTCAAGTCGTTGGACAGCATCGCTAGGGTCAATCACCGCATCCGAGGTATTGTCCGCTTTGGAGGTTGCTACTCTGTCACGGTTTTGTCCTTAAAAGACGCCTTGAAGGGTGAAGGGAGGAGAGAGTATATAAACTGCCCTTGGCCTCGATTCCTGAGCGATGTGGGACTGTATTGGCATACGGGAACAAGCCCCTCAGTCGAGGTCTAAGGGGAGTGGATCCCCCTAGTTGAGGGGCGAAGGAGCCTCTTCGACCCCACGGTGGGCGCCATTGTTCCGACCTCAAGTCGTTGGACAGCATCGCTAGGGTCAATCACCGCATCCGAGGTATTGTCCGCTTTGGAGGTCGGTGCTCCGTCACGGTTTTGTCCTTAAAAGGCGCCTCGAAGGGTGAAGGGAGGAGGGAGTATATAAACTGCCCTTGGCCTCGATTCCTGAGCGATGTGGGGCTGTATTGGCATACGGGAACAGTTGCCATTACTCTTGCTGTATAAAGTCAATCTTTGTTGCATTGTCGATTTTTCCAGGACCACCTTTGCAAATGCTATTCCTACTGCCACCGCCATATTAGAAAAGTTTTAAAGTTCAATTATATAATGTGTTTCATTAAAATTTAGAATGTAGAATTGAAATGATTAGAAATTATATTTATTAATTTAGGAAAGATTATTATGTTAGATTTGACTGGGAATATAAAGTATATTATGCTACATTAATAATTTACAATTATTTAGAATGTAGATGTTAATTTATTTATTTAGTTATGTTAGTGATTTTGTACTTGTATAGACTAAGAGGACCTATATAGTACTTGATACCAACTGAAACAATTGTCTCTGATCCCTCGGATGCTCGTCCTTAGTCTTCCTTCTAGTACCCACTCCTTGGTGTTTGGTCTCTCGTCCTTCCTCTTCTCGTAGTCGCTCTCAGCACTCGGTAGGGAGTTAACCTGCAAAAGGTTCTCTGATGATCAAGTAAGTTCTTTGTATAAGAGTGAATGATATATTGATTAAAAGTGTATCTTACTCTTGCGTAGCAATACTTATTTATAGTGTTTAGTTGTGGGTTATCTCGCTTATGGGTCGTATATGGTGCGTATCTTTAATAAAACAGTATTAGCTTATTTATTTCATAGTTACCATATTTATAGGGGTGTTAGCCGGATTTATAGGATGTTACCCAACTTGTTATGTATCCTTTATTTTCTATTTAATGTAACTAGTTTACCCGGTCGGTCAGTCACTGATGCTAAGTGACATGCTTCGCCCGGTTCCAACAGATACATATTCTATGTTGAATTCATTAGTATTAAGTTTGAGGATGTTCAAACCTAGACAAATTGCATTGTTATATTTTTGAAAGTTTGTATTCCAAGTTTTAATGTATCAAAATTTTGTTAGATTTGTATATATATAGAGATCCTTATTTCTTGTTTGAGATTTAATACAAAGATTTGTGTAGTACAACTCAAATTTTGAAAATTTCCATGTGTTTTTCTTTGCTTTATAAGTGGAACTTGTATTGAAAATAATTATATTAAATCTTGAATTTTCCAATTGGATAATTTGTGAAGATTAATAATTTTTTAAAAGTTATTAGTACACAAGATATAATCTACATTTCACATATTTTATTTAATTTGGTTCGTTGCATTTTGTGTTGATTATCATGTTTGTAATTGATTGTGGAGATTTCATGTCATCCATCACTTTCATTTCGTGTTACTTGAAGACTAATGCAAAATATTGTTGAACTATTGTCAAACATAAGATATGATGATTAAAATTCATGTACTATTAAATTAAAAAAAAAATGAGTCTTTGTGAATGAGATAAAGTTATTAACTTGGGGTATATGCGGATTTAAAATCCTTCTCTCGGCAAGCAGACCGAGTCGACTATAATACAACTGATGATTGTCGTATTCACATGGAGTTAATTTTTACCACAATGATAATAACTTTCAAGATGAAGTGAAGCAAAGATAAAGATTGGTTTCATATATTTTTATAACTAACTATACTAATCCTACTATAATATTTAGCTAGAGATGAAACTTTGATAAACAAATGAACTAAAAGGATAATCAATATAGCACAAGTGTTCGGATTGAAAGAACTTTATGAATCACTTTCATTATTTTTATTTATTAATTCTATTTTGTTCAAGTTCTATGTTCCTTATGGTCAAACCAAGTTGATTCCTCGCACGAGGTTATCCAAAACCATAAGCTAACACAATCAATTCCTTGCACCATAATAACTTATTTCTACATTAAGATGGAATAGTTCACCATATTTTCAACTCCACGCTCTACAACCATGGAGATATATGGCTGATTTGATAGGGTTCAAATACATGAACTTGTCTTTCAGCCTCATTCATGCTCCAAGGGCCATTAAGCATTCTATCAAATCAACAAAACTTGAATCTAAAATAAATAAATTTATTTGTAAACAGTAATAACTTAAGAAATATCACATTGTTTTTCTATCTCAACAAGATAAGTTTAGCAACTCATAATAAATCTTACATGAAGATCAAGAATGAGAAGCTAAAGAACAACAAACATGGATCCCTGATGTTGTTGGCCAACTTAGGCTTTTGAGCCTTTCCTTCAAAGTTTTGTCTTGACTTCAATCTTGAGGCTTGGTCTGATGAACTGATTTAACCCTAAAGCCCAAGCTCTCCTAGACCTAGGTACTCTAAACTCTTGATGTGAGCTTTGAGTCCTTGTATTCTCTTAATCTTTTTCTATCCCTCGATGTTTTTGAATGAGACACCAAGGTTTGTATTTATAGATTTTAGAAAGGAGCTCTAGCAAATTTGGAGCACAAGCCAATCCGGTCAGCGGGTTGTCTTTCTTCATGCTGAAGTAATATTATTGGGCTTTAAGCTCATTTCTAGCTTCTCAGGATTCATATGTTCAGGTATTTTCCTGGGATTTGCTTCAATCTGAGCCCAATGCATCTAAGCCATGAAGTCTTCTTAGGCTTAGGATTAACTCTAAGCAAATATCTCTCCTCCTTATTTTGACTCAACTTAGCTTCAAGTCCTTCCTGAGCGAATCTGAGCTTTCTTCATGGTGAATGACTCTTTGTGCTCATCCCATGTGAATTTGCTCAGCCTTTCATACTCTAATAATCTTTTTTATTCTTTTAGCCTCAATTCGCTCAACGCATCAACGTTTTGGAAAGTTTTTGGAGGCTTGCTCTCTTAACTCAATTTGTTAATGCATTATTTTTTCTCAGTGAATTGATATTTTCTCATCCTTCCTTAGTTTGTTGTTTTCTTTCCCTTTTTTTTTTTTGCAAGATTTTGTCAATTTCTCCTTCTTCTCCTCTTCTATGAGTCCAACTTGCTTTGTAGAAGTTTCACATTTCTTTTTAGAACATGATCCATAAACCAATTATATTACCATAAACTAATACTAATAAAAATCTATCTTTCTCGATTAGATCTCACATACAAAACAACACAAATATCTCATATCCTTAAGAAAAATGAAAAACTTATTTTGATTGAAATTGTGATGGGTAGTCTTGATCTAAATTTGGATATTTTAAAGACTCCAAAGTTAGATCTTGAAAAATGATGAATATATTTCTTAGAATTGTGGAGAGTAGTTATAGAAAATAAGTTATAGAGAGACAACATACTTAGATAAATAAAACATTAATTAGTTTTAGCCTATATATATTAAATTAAAATTAAAAAAAAATCATCTTAGTCTATTTTAAACTCTCCTGCTTATACTTACTTAAAAAGTGTCCTTACAAAAAATATAACTCATAATTCAAATATAAAGAATTTTAAATTTAAATTTAATATATTAGTAAAATAAATATTTGTAGGTTTTAAAATGAAGTAACAAAGCTAGATCAATTTCTTTGAGGATATTAAAGAATAAAATTATTTAATTTTGAATTGATATATTTAGTCTAATTAGCAACTAAAAGTTCATAGTAATTTACTACATACCAAAAAACCAAAATTATATAAATTACATAATAGTGCTCTATATATAGCAAGAAAATCCATTTAAATTTTAAAATTTACGATAACAATTTTAATTGTAGGAGCACTTTAGTAAATATAAATATCAAGTTTAAAGTTGTAGAAGCATATGGATTAATTAAATTTTAAGAATAATAAAGATATTTAAATTTCAAATATCAAATTCGTTGTTTCAAATAATATAAGATAATCTCTCTTTAGAGTGTCTAGTGACATTTGTTTTTACTTTTTCTTTTAGATTTGTTAAAACTAAATTTTTAACTACAATGAAAAATGAGTGTTGGTCCTATATACATTGATTGAATTCATTCACCCTGTGATTCTAAACAAAAATGCTGAAGAAGTTATTTGCTTCAAATATGTCAAGTGAATAATTTTCACTAAGCAAATTTTAGGTAGAGAAAATTGGAAAAAGTTCACTAAATCAAATTCAGTGATTGAATTCTCTCTGCTCAACTAAAATAAAGAAAGAGGGCACTTTGAAGAAAATTTGAAAATAATATGCTAAGTTAATGGAATTTGTTCAATAAGATTTGCTCAATAAATTTATTTTTGTTACATATAGCCGATAGACCCTTATTTAGAAAATTTAAAAATATGGAAGGGGATTTTTATTTTTACTTTTTGGGTCCTTAGCATTGAAACTCAAAAATATCGCCGATACACCATTACAATCCGCTGAGAATATTTTCTAAATTCTGATAATGTTGTATTAGTTAAGGATATTGTTATAGCTCATGTTGCTATTAGTGATGTTATTATTCATAAAGTCAATAAAGATTTATCTGTTGTTGCTAACCCTATTGATGATATAGGGATTGAGTCCGAATCTCAGGATAATATATTTGTTGATATGTCCTCGTTGGAGAGTGTTCATGAGTTAGAAGATTTGCTACAACAAAAAGACTCCTTGCCTATTGTTGACAAAAAAGTTTCATGATTTGGAAATTGTAGTGGCAGGGACTAATTGCACTACCCTGGTTAAAATGGCTTTGGACAAAAATTTTGCATCTCATGGTCTAACAGATGTTTTTCTAGATGTTTCTCTGGTGTTTGATGTTGTCGCTTAGAAGTCTACTATTTTGACTATTGTGCCTGATGCAGATGTTGCTCTGGAACCTAATGTGGTCCTCTCTTCAGGTGTTACTTTATTCCAGAAAGAATGTGAAATTGTTAATGGTGAGACTGATATGGAAAAACCTCTTAGTAATAATAGAGATGATGTTGTTAAAACTACTGGGAGGCCTATTAAAGAAGGTTGTAGGATATCTGCTAATAAGAAACGAAAACCATTGTTTTTCTATATCTTCATCTATATGTGTTGTTTTAGTTCTTTTGTTTGCTCTATAGTTTTTCTTTGGTGTTCTTTATTAAAACGTGGTAAAAACCTATGTTCTAATTGATCTAGTGGCGATAGAAAGTTCTTTGTGTTGTTTATGCGGGAAGGAGGAGGAGGAGTCGTGTCACTTGTTCTTTGTTTGCAGGTTTGCTTGGCGTATTTGGTGTCTATGCTTTGAGTGGCTTGGTGTGTTGTTTGTATTTCACAATGACCCTAAGTCAAATTTTGGACAATTCAGGATGAGTCAGGCTTCTGTTTCGGTTGACGACGTTTGGGGTACAATTTGGGTTGGCATAATGAGCGAAATCTGGAATCTTAGGAACTTGGTCATCTTTAATAGCGGAGTGGCAGATGTGTCTGAAGTGTTCGCTTCGGTGCAAGTTAAGGTATGGTCTTGGATTCATGCAAAGTCTCATTCTGCATATTTCCCATATTCTAGTTGGGTTTTAAATCCTATGGCTTGTATGAGGTTGATTCATTAAGGTTGGATAGTGTTGGTCCGGTAATCCCTTTGCTAAATTGGTAAGTAGGTGATCTAATAGGAGTTTATTGTCAGGTATTTATGTATAAGGGTTGGACCACCCCTAAAGTGGTTCCTATTTATTTATTTATTTATTTTATTGCCGATAAAAAAATAAATTGATCTAGATTTAAAGTTCTTTCTTGTGTATGAGTTTTGACCTAGTCTCTCCATACTTTTGTTCTCTTTTTTTTTTTTTTAATAATACGTTTTCATGTAATGACGGGATGACTAACCTAAAACATTATTGGAAGAAACTTGGAATTATTTATATAATTATTTATAATTTAAATTCTATTTTTTTTATCAAACCCACACTATCTCTATCTATTTATCGTTCCCTTCAATTCTATAATTATTTATGGTAATTTAAATTCTATATTTCAATCAAAATGAATTTGAAATCAACATGACTCTTTGTGATTATAATTATATAGAATTTATTGCCTTATATATTATAAAACAACATATACTAACCAAGTCTATGTGAATACAACAATATATACTTACTATTTTAAGTTTCTTCCCTCCATTCCATCAAGAATATATCCCATGCTATAAAAACTAAAAATCAAGTAATATTTTATTTGCTAGGTTTGTGAGATAATGTTAGTTCTTAACAATAGCTTCTCAAACAGTTAAAAAAAAAAAGTTTCTCAAAATTACATAAGCAAACATCATTTTGACAATTGCATTGAATTTTTTTTATACGACTACAGTTCTTGTTTTTGGAGAAAACGACTGAATTTTTCTACAAAACCTGTTGACGTAAGTAATGGATTGTCATGTGGACGAAATTAAGAACAGGAATATATAATTAGATAAACTAAGGGTAAAAGGAAGGATCCATGAATTCCTTGGTTTAATCATTTCAATGTTAAGTATTTTAATTATATGTTATATTTAATTTATTTAAGGGTTAAATATATTTTTTATATAAAAATGGATTTTTGTTTTTTGTTTAAATTTCAAATTATTAGAAAATTGTAATAAAAAACTATTACAATAGTCATTGAAAACAAACTTTACTTGCTAAATGAATGTTCAATATGAATTTTAAATTATGAAAAAAATTAATTTCAACGTCATGATATAATAATAAAAAAAATATATTTAACTTTTTATTTAATGAAATATTAAGTGGCTTTAAAATCTTATTAAAAATTATATTTACTCAATATATACTAACTTTTTTAACTTCTTCTAAGCTACTTCTCTCTATATGTCAATATGTTTAAGAGTAGAGTGGTAATATGTAAAAAATAGTCACTTGACAAATCAATAAAATAGTATTTTAATTATATTTAATTTATTTTTTAATTTTAAATATATATTATTATAATATAGTGTGAAGTATATGTTTTTACGTGTTGTTTTCCTTAAGAGTATGTTCCTAAAGTTATTGATAGTCATTTTTGTACATAACCACAGAAAGTTGACTGCTATATATTAATGTAGTATCCATTGTAGTAAGCGTAGAGTCTATTATATTACACCAACCACTCTTTTTCCTCCATCCACAAAACCAAATCCTAAAAACCTTGATTCTGATTTGAGGATCTTTTCTATCCAAACTCAAAATCTGTTGAACAATTTTCCTCCTTAGATTCTCACCTCTTTTCTAATGATCTAACTTTTGTGATCAGTACCCTCACATCCACAAATGTTTTTCTCAAAGAATGGCTATAGATTCTTCAAATTCAGAAGCCAGGTTTCATGCCCTTGTCTTATATACGGTCTTTTCATTTTCTGATTACCTTTTCATCTTCATCAAAACCTTCTCCTCCACAAGTATCTTCAATCAAACCTCTCATTAGCCTTTTGGCTCACAAATCACAATCTTTGGTGTGACCTTATTGCGGGACAACACTCCATCATTGGTCTTCTTTAAGCCCTACACACAGTTTTCTTTGTCTCTACAAAAATATCTCTCCAGTGGCACCTCTTTCTACTGCCACTACGACTCCTATTTAATCCAACTTCTTCATCTTAAGCTTGTTGGTAGTTCACACCAATGGTTCACAAGCACTTCTACGAGCTTTCATGTGGCGTTGTTGAAATGGCTTGGATCATGCTTAGTGTTGACTACTCACGGCTCTTATGGCAATTGTTTGGTGTCTTTTCCTACGAGAACCATGAATGGAAGCCTCGGATCTTCTAGCAACACCTTCAGTTCATTCACATAGTATAGATACATGTAATATTACTTCATTTGTTGCTAAGTTTTCGATACAAGTAGCTGTAAGTGTAGAACACACGTGCTGGTTTAAATCAGAATTGTGGTGAGTGATCGAGCCACATCAAGAGCCATGTACAAGGGTAGATTAGGAGGAAAAGCTCGTCTCGGATATGTTGAAACTGACCCTTCTGGTCGATATGGTCGTGTAAGTGTTTTTTTCTCATTCATTTTAACTTCATCTTCGTTTTTTTCTGAATGGATCATTAACTTTCTCACTAATTGGTCTGATATTCAGAATATGGTGATTAAGATGAGGGATATGATACCATAGATTCATGAAGATGTTCTTCTGTGTTAAACTTGAATTGAGATGCCATGTTTGACTTTGAAAATTATGAAAAAAGATTACTAATTGATAATTATTAGTCATTTTAATCTCCTAGTGTGCACCATTCAATCTTGTCTCTGCCATAAAAAGATAAATTATCTGAGACCCTGTCAAAGTCATAGATCATATTTAAGGATTAGATTCGTTTCATAATCTTAGGATGAAACTGATCAATAATGCTAATAAATTATAGAAATCAATTTATGGATAATTGTCAAGTTAGCGAATAATTTTGACCTTTATAAATACCAAATTCAATGACAGTTGATATTAGCTAAGTTCAAGGATCTGAAGTAGTAGTTTACAAAATTAGTCTGCCCATAAAAGTTCATACTTCTTTGTTATTGGCCAATTTGGTTGAATTACGTAATTTTTAACATTATTTTTATTTTCTTAGAAAGGGAAGATTTTTATTTTCTATATTAACTTTTTCAGTTGCCGTCTTATGATTAAGTCAATTATCAGAAAGTAATTAAATAAGAACCATATGTTCTGTTTTGTCCTTTACCAAGTCCTGGTTTATTGTTGTGACGTACCACCTTACAGAAGGTTTATCCTATCTCCATAGTACACTCAAGGGTCATTTTTTGAAAGAGCCAAATTCAATGGCCAAAACACGACTAAACTAGTGGCATGCAAACTAATACCATTTATTTTGGCAACTAATCTAGTTGCTGGTTGGTGTTAAAATTAAATTATTGATTAATTTTTTGTTGTTATCTTTATTATTGTGTAGTTCAGGGACATTCTTGGCAAAGGAGCAGTGAAGGTAGTGTATAGGGCATTTGATGAAGTCCTTGGAATAGAGGTGGCTTGGAACCAAGTCAAGCTTGGTGATGTCTTTCATTCACCAGATCTTCTTCAACGCCTTTACTCAGAGGTTCATCTCCTCAAGACCTTGGAACATGACTCCATCATGACCTTCCATGATTCTTGGATTGATGTGAATTATAGAACCTTCAACTTCATCACTGAATTGTTCACCTCTGGCACCCTAAGAGAGTAATATAATCAATCACATCTTATGACATGTTTATATCTTTGAACCCTTAAACTAAGATCAATTCCTGCATGAATACAGTGCTTGTAGAGAGCCAGCCAAAAGTTCAAGTTAATATTAAAATATCTTCAACATAGACTATATTTTAAAGACAAAACTTATATCATGTTGCTGAAATATTTTGTTCTGTTGTTTTCTTAAACAGAATTGGAATTTCATCTAGATAGAACAATACAAGTTCTGGTTAAGAAATACAGATAATTCATATTATGTCTTAGTAAATTAGAGTTAAAACATTGATTGCACTGAATGCAGTTCCTTCGAACACATCTTGAATTTTCAATAGGTTATGCTTATAAACGTTGTATTCATGTAAAAACTACTCGTAAGAAATAATCTTTTTCAATTTTACATAGGTTCTCTTACTTAATATAGGTACAGAAAGAAGTATCAGAGAGTAGATATCAGAGCAGTGAAGAACTGGGCACGCCAGATTCTAAGTGGTTTGGAGTATTTGCATAGCCATGATCCTCCTGTTATACATAGAGACCTCAAGTGTGACAATATCTTCATCAATGGCCATCTGGGGCAGGTCAAGATTGGTGATTTGGGCCTTGCAGCCATTCTTCATGGCTCCCAACATGCACACAGTGTCATAGGCAATTTCTCTTTCTCTTTTAGTTGGTACTTAAATAATCAGTTATAAGTAATCTATGCTAAATCTTGGTCCACAGAACTGAAATTTTTGCTTGGTTGAGAATTCAGGTACACCAGAATTTATGGCACCAGAATTGTATGAAGAGGAATACAATGAGCTGGTTGACATATACTCCTTTGGGATGTGCATGATAGAAATATTTACTTCTGAGTTCCCATACAGCGAGTGCTCCAACCCTGCTCAAATATACAAGAAAGTTACTTCAGTAAGCTTTATTCATTAGAAAAACTTCACCTTTTTCTACTCTGTTTGGATCAGATTCTATTTATGCTTTGGTTCAACTTTTACAAACTTGATTTTGTAAAATTAGTTTTGGCTATAAATTTAAGATGGACTAATTTATGTTTGGAAACTTTTAAGTGAAAAGTACATTTATAACAAAATTCAATAACCCCAAAAATAAGTTATATCCTTTCACTGTTAATCTAACTTGTGCTTTGAAGAGAGAAGTCTTTATCTCAATAAGTGAACTATATGGATGATTTTGAAAGTCTTGTATCGACTTTAGATATAGTCAAAATACATGGAAAAAATTCAACTTCAACATTGATTTTGAGAAATTGAATTAGGTTCAAATCCACCAATTTAAGAGATAATCTAACATTATTGGGTTTGGCCAAAAACTAAATCTTTAGAGTCATTATAGTTTTGGAAGTAAAACAATCAAATATTTGTTGATAGAAAATCACATTTGGAACTTCCAAATACGAGTTTGAGACTTTTGGAAGCAACTCAAAAAATATAGCCATAATTAGAAACACACTTAAGTTAGTTGAGAGGTGAGGATTATGTTAATATAAAAATTAAGTTTCACTTAAGTTAACAAGCTTTTTGTACCAAAACATTGTCGTATTGAGAAAGATTATGAAGGCATGCACAAGCAAGCTCTCATTTCACATATTTGATTGATTTGATTCAACAGGGGAAGCTGCCAGAAGCATTTTACAGAATCCATGACTTGGAAGCTCAGAGGTTTGTGGGAAAATGTTTGGTAGATGTCTCAGAGAGGTTGTCAGCAAAGGAGCTCTTGTTGGACTCATTTTTAGCCAAGGACCAACTAGACTCTCCACTCTCTAGCCCAACATTACCCAGAAAACAAACCCCCACACTCAATTTCACTGCATCAGTGGCCAAAGAGCTTCCACCAATGAGTGACCAAACAAAGGACACACACATGACCATCACTGGATCAATCAATGAAGAGGACGACACAATTTTCCTTAAAGTACAAATTTCTAACAAAAAGGGTATGCATACAATAATTTTTTGTTACATATAGTGGGGTGCTTCAGAGTTGTATTAATGTATTTTGCATGCAGGGGAAAAGAGGAATATATTCTTTCCATTTGACACCATAAACGACACTGCAATTGATGTGGCAGTGGAGATGGTTAAAGAACTCGAAATTAGTGACTTGGAACCATTGGAGATTGCTGAAATGATTGAGGAAGAGATATCAACTTTAGTCCCAACATGGAGGGATTGGGACACCTCTAATTATCAAAGACAACATAGTTTTACCTATGAAGAAGAGTATGATATGAGTAACCACCAACCTTACTTCTCCTCATCTTCTCGCTCTTCCTCTCATGGTTCTTTCCACAAGCATAATTCCCACCTCTGCGGGAACCATTACCCTTTTGCTCAAGATTGGCCTCAAGGTAATACTCCTTCATCTTAGAATGCAAATAACTTTCAACTCTGATTCTTTTAAAGTTGAAATGTTATTTAATAAAGATTTTGCTAAAGAAAACCGAGTCCAATACCACTCAAGCCAAGAACTTGTATCAGAATTAGTATATTTTTAATAACAATGATTCACTTGTGATGTTAATTTCGAGCATTACATTAATGTTTTCTTCACGAGAAAAATTTGCTACTGTTTTCAGTGCCATTAAAGAATTTGATTTCGACACCACTAAATTAACTGTTTTGCAGATGAGCTATCTACGAATGATGATGCGAGCTCTCAAAGCTCAATGAACTCCTTCAAGTGTTTCAATCTCAAGTACAGTGACCCTGGCAATGAAGATGGGCATGATCCAACTGTAGTACTAGGAGCAGAAGCCCTTGGCTACTCTCCAAAAGGCAACGAAAAGTACACCAGATTCTGTCCTCGAGAAGAAGTGATGGACGCTGATTCCACCAAACAGTTTTGCAACATGAGAATGGATTCTCACAGGTATCATGGAGTCCAGAGGCTAACCAGGATTAGTTCCTTTGTGGATCTAAGGAGACAACAACCGCAACGATCACTGATGGAAGAGATTCACAAGAGGAGAATCTTCAAGACGGTTGGTGCCATTGAGAACATTGGGTTTCAAAATCCAGAGGGAGCTGGGAGTTTTTTATTTTAATCTGTTCTACTGGGGTGTTGGTTGATTATTCCCTGGATATTTGTATACTATAAAGACTTATCAGAATCTTACAAAATAAAACTTGTGATATATTTTAATTCTATGCCTATGTCTAGAGATGTTTGTATGTTTGTAAGACACTTCTTGTAACTCTTAAGAAATTTAGAAAGCTACTGTTGGCTAGTAGTGTGCTAAATGATGACCTGATCTAGAACCACACATTCTTCTTGAAAATGCAAACCTATTTCTATGTGCATGATTCCAAGTCGTGAAAACAGTATTTTGATTATTACGATAGGTAAGAGTCGGTGAAATAAAAGCAATGCATAGCTCATGGAGAAGACAAACAAAGCCATTGTGTGATTCTACTAAAGTCAATGTGAATGATTGTCCATGTTTGGATAACCAGCATAATCGATTATGACTCTCAAAGCCACATCCAAAACTTGAAAAAGTAGAAGCAACTATTGAAATATTAGAATGCCGTTTGCATAAAATATAATGACAGGTGTAGGAACAAGACGATGAAAATTGATGAACAAACATTGAAGTATGTTCTCTGCTACAACAACAACTAGCTCGTAACTTTGAACCCTGGACCCTGCCTATTTTAAACTTATAAATAGTCATGTAAAAATATTCACCATTGAAAAGGTGAGGCATAGGTGAAACTTAAATTTGATGCATGTGATCTCCTGATGTACATGTAACCCATAGATGAAGCACAAAGTCTGCAGCATGTGGCCATGAAAGAAAGAAAAGTCCATTGAATTGAAAGCTTAAGTAATGACAATAACTACTTCAGGTTTAAGTGCATGTTTGGGAGAGTCAAAGGTTTCAAATTCAAAACTTATAAATGCACAATCTGGCCGACAAATTAATTTCAGCATGTTTAAAAAAATAAAGTTAGAACGAATCGGTTAACTATTGAATATTCACTAATTAGTTGAAATTGTGATTACAGAGAAAAAGCTAAGATTTGTAGGAGAGACTTGCATCCTAATACATTATTTTCCTCTAGCCTCTAATGAATAAAGAATATCAGGTTCTATGGCGGATTCTACAAAGTGTTAAATGGCGGATGCTACGACGGTTTGTTTTTAAATCGTTATATTATATTTTGTGATTGTCATACACATATACAGCAGCATTTATTACCGGACAAAATCATTATTAGACTTAATTAGACTTAATTACAGGAATATAATCACTATTAATGAGTCTATAATTAGACTTAATTATAGGAATATAATCACTATTAATGGGTCTATAATTAGTCTTAATTACAGATGTTATGTTAGAAAAAGAATCTGTACGGTTCTAATGCTATGGTTATATATATATATATATATATATATATGTATCATTGCTATAGATGAAAAGGCAGATTGAATAAAACAGAAAATATTCTTTCATGGTATCAGAGCACAAAACAACGGTGCACAACCATGGCAGATGCACCAGAAAAGAATAATGCCAACAAACCAGAGCACGAAGGAGGAGGTGCTAAGAAGACCTACTCGTCATATGATCTCAATGCGAGTGACAATCCCGGAAACATAATCACGCAAGTCCAATTGCGCGGAGAAAATTACGACGAATGGGCAAGAGCAGTAAAGATCTCGCTTCGTGCCCGGAGTCCAACCAGAGGATGAGGCACCCGACCTTGAAGATTGGTGGACCGTACTATCCACAGTAGCATATGCTGAGACTGCACATAACTTGTGGGAAGACATTAAAGAAAGATTCTCGGTCGTGAATGGACCTAGAATTCAACAACTAAGGTCGGACTTGTCAAGATGCAAGCAGGAGGGAATGGTGGTGGCAACTTACTTTGGAAAATTGAAGGTCCTTTGGGATGAGCTTGCTAACAGTGACAAAATTCCATCTTGTACGTGTGGTGGATGCAAGTGTGGGATTGGTGCTCAGTTGGAAAAACGAAGGGAGGAGGAGAAGGTTCATCAACTCCTTATGGGGTTGGATGACGCAAGCTACGGGACAGTAAGATCAAACATTCTAGCCTCAGATCCATTGCCGTCTCTGAACCGCGTATATGCTATGTTGGTACAAGAAGAAAGACTGAGAATGATGGCCAAATCAACGGAAGAAAGGGGGTTGGTCGTGGGTCTCGCGATGCACGCCAACTACAAAGAAAAAGGGCGTGGAGATATGGTAGAAAAATTAATGACGTGCAGTCATTGCGGTAAAAATGGTCATGACATGAAGGGATGCTTCCAATTGATCGGATATCCCGAATGGTGGGGTGACAAACCAAAAAGTGAAGGCAAATGGAACGGCAGGGGACGCCAAGGGATGCGAAACAAAGGTAACCCGACACGTGCAAATGTAGCACACGCTAGTGGAAGCAACAGTCAAGCCAACAATGACGACAAGAAACTTGAGATGGCAGGTCTGACCAATGAACAATGGAAGGTACTGGTTGATATGATCAGCAAACAAAAATCAAATGAATCAGAGAAAATGACTGGTAAGTGCATTTGGGATTTGTGGATTATTGACAGTGGGGCATCAAACCATATGACCGGGTCACTGGAAAATTTGAGTGAAAAGGAAACTATACAAAGGTGCCCCGTAGGGTTACCCGATGGTGAACGTGTTCTAGCTTGCGAACAGGGAACAGTGACTCTTGAAGAAGGACTTGAATTGAAAAATGTCCTTTATGTTCCCAAATTAAAATGCAATTTACTTTCAGTACCTCAATTGACGGATGAAGAAAATTGTGTTGTAACATTCACTGATAAATTGTGTATTATACAGGACCGCACTTCGAGGACGCTGATTGGAGCAGGTGAACGGAAAGATGGGCTTTATTGGTATCGTGGGGTACGGAAGACTCAAGCATGTCATGTCAAGATGGAAAATCAACTAGCACTTTGGCACCAAAGATTAGGACATCCGTCATTTAAGATTGTGCAAATGCTTCCTGATATAAGTGGGAAATGTACTCGTGATGAGTTGAATACAGTTTGTGAAGTTTGTGAAAAATCGAAACAAACGAGAGATAAGTTTTTCTTAAGTGCGCATCAAGCTTTGAATATTTTTTATTTAATTCATTGTGACTTATGGGGTCCTTATAAAACTCCTTCATCCTGTGGTGCTTCATATTTTTTGACAATTGTGGATGATTGTTCACGGGCAGTTTGGATCTATTTGTTAAAAGAAAAAACAGAGGTATCAGTGACTTTGAAAAAAAATTTCACACTCGTTGAGAGGCAATACAACAAATGTGTTAAAATGGTTCGCTCTGACAATGGAACCGAATTCATGTGTCTAAAACAATATTTCATTTAACAAGGTATCCTTCACCAAACTTCCTGTGTCGGGACCCCGCAACAAAATGGACGCGTCGAACGCAAGCATCGCATATTCTGAATGTTGCTCGGTCATTACGGTTTCAAGGCAATCTTCCCATTAAATTTTGGGGGGAATGCATTTTGACTGCAGGCTACTTAATCAATCTCACATCATCCTCTATTCTAAAAGGAAAAACCCCTTATGAAGTGATCCATGGATGTGTACCCAGTTACGCGCACTTACGAGTATTTGGTTCATTATGTTATGCTCATAATCAAAATAGACAGCGGGATAAATTTGATAGTCGTAGCCGAAAATGTGTGTTGGTCGGGTATCCATATGGCCAAAAAGGATGGAAATTATTTAATTTGGAAACAGAAACTTTCTTTGTCTCTCGTGATGTACATTTTTTCGAAAATAAATTTCCATATTTTGAAGTCAAAAAGATGGACACTGCACCACCATTGCAAAACCCAATTATTGCCAACTCTTTAGAAACTGGAACGGACCCACATTTTCTTCATGAAGTTGCCTCCTCAAACCTAGATGAATGCATCGTCAACCAACCCATTGCATCTCCCATCCCAGCCAAGGAGGATGCTACCCTCACAGATGACTTCGACCACACTATCAACGACTCCGATCCGTGTATAGAAGCCTCGACGCTACCCGCGGATCCACCGTCGCGTCCGACGGAGACGGCGCCGTCGGTTTCTTCACCACCGCTGACGGCCGCGGTTCCCCTTGGGCGAGGGCATCGCGCGAAGCTGCCTTCCGTACGGTTACGCGATTTTGTCGCAGCCACCACGATACCGTCAAGCCCCTCTGTTCCGTCACCTCCTTCAACAGAATCCTCAGGTGTTTCGTATCCTATACATGATTTTGTGAATTGTGATTCCTTTTCTAAACATCATCAAAGTTTTCTTGCCTCTTTACACACCGAGCAGGAACCCCTGTTCTTTTCTCAAGCGGTCCGAGAACCCCGGTGGCGTGATGCTATGGCACAGGAGATTCATGCTCTCGAACTCAATGACACTTGGAAACTCACCGCTCTCCCTCCTGGAAAGAAGGCACTTGGGTGTAAATGGATCTACAAAATCAAATACAACTCGGATGGAACAATTGAAAGATTCAAGGCTCGATTGGTAATTCTTGGCAATCATCAAGTGGAGGGTTTGGATTACAACGAGACGTTTTCTCCTGTCGTAAAGACGGTAACCATTCGCACAACTCTAGCAGTAGCAGCCGCAAAAGATTGGGAGCTTCATCAGATGGACGTTCACAATGCGTTTCTCCATGGTGATCTTGATGATGAGGTTTATATGAAACTCCCTCCTGGCTTCCAAGAATCTCAACCAGGGGCAGTGTGCAAGCTTCAAAAGTCTCTATATGGCCTCCGACAGGCCCCCAGGTGTTGGTTTGCTAAACTATCTTCTTCTCTCACTCGTTACGGCTTCCAACAATCCCCGAAGGATCATTCCCTGTTTACTCTCAATAATAATGACATACAGTTGGTTGTGCTAGTCTACGTTGATGATCTTGTGATTGCAGGGAATAATGGTACTGCCATCCAATGTTTTAAAGGCTACTTAAATCAATGCTTTCATATGAAAGATTTAGGCCGCCTCAAGTACTTCCTGGGGGTTGAAGTTGTTCGCTCCCCCAACGGAATCTTCCTTTGTCAGAGGAAATATGCCTTAGATATCATTACTGAAGTCGGATTGTTGGGTGCGAAGCCCGCCACTACACCATGTGAAGAAAATCACAAATTGAGCTCCGCTACTGGTTCTTTTCTTTCTGACCCGGCTACTTATCGTAGACTTGTTGGGAGGTTAATTTATCTGTGTTTCACTCGACCTGGCCTTGCCTACAGTGTCCAAGCTTTATCTCAATTTATGCAAAATCCACGCTCCGAGCATTGGCAAGCTGCTCTTCGTGTTGTTCAATATTTAAAGGGGCATCCTGGACAAGGAATACTCCTACCTCGAGAGAACAACTTACAACTCTTTGGGTGGTGTGATTCTGATTGGGCAAGTTGTCCACTGACACGGAAATCTCTCACCGGATGGTTTATTCAACTCGGCACTTCCCCAATCTCTTGAAAAACCCAGAAACAACAAACGGTTTCTGCCTCCTCTGCTGAGGCTGAATATCGATCAATGGCTAAGACCACCCGAGAATTAAAGTGGATTAAAGACATTCTCGCTTCTCTACATGTTCCTCATCCTGACCCAATTCGTCTTTATTGTGATAGTCAAGCAGCACTTCACATTGCTAAAAACCCGATCTTCCACGAACGCACCAAACACATTGAAGTTGACTGCCACTTTGTTCGAGATGAAATCATTCACAAGCGTCTTCTTCCATCCTATGTGCCCACACATACACAACTAGCTGACCTTTTCACCAAAGCTCTCGGTGCTAAAAAGTTTGGAGCCATCTTGGTCAAGTTGGGCATTCAAGACTTACATGCTCCAACTTGAAGGGGATATTACCGGACAAAATCATTATTAGACTTAATTAGACTTAATTACAGGAATATAATCACTATTAATGAATCTATAATTAGACTTAATTATAGGAATATAATCACTATTAATGGGTCTATAATTAGTCTTAATTACAGATGTTATGTTAGAAAAAGAATCTGTACGGTTCTAATGCTATGGTTATATATATGTATCATTGCTATAGATGAAAGGCAGATTGAATAAAACAGAAAATATTCTTTCAGCATTCGTAAATGACATTTTATAAAAGAATGACATCATTATTTATACGATTTTTTAGTGATAATTCTAAAACTTTCTATAAAATCCTCCTACTAGTCCTACTTCTTGCTAAATAAATAAAGAAAGTACTGTACTTTTTAAGTTTTCAAGATATTGAACAACAATATGTGATTGTACTGGTCGGATGTACTCAGGGTCCGATTCGAGCATTTAAGTGTGTTATTTTGGATGGTCAGGCCAATACATGGGAAATACTTAGCTCGATCCAAAAATAAATGGTAAGCCCAATGATACGTTGGAAGATCGACCCAAACAGCTGATAGCCCATATTAAAAAGATAATTAAAGTAAAAATAACATAATTAGTTAAGCACGGATATTACTCTAAAATTCAATAAGAATAAACGGTTAGAGATATTCTACCTGTACCCATAAGATAAAGGGATATATTAACATAATATCTTTATGTTTGTTAACTCCTGAAGGGAGATCTACGAATGCTATAAAAGGGCCTCAAGACCCTGAACAAAGGTAAGTTTTCAATCTGGTGATACTACACCCATACAGATACTCTATTCAAATACTCATAGTTATATGTAGTCATTGACTTGATCGTCGGGGTCTTGTCAACAGGTGGAGCTCCCCTCACTAAATTATTAGCATCCCAAAGCAGCAACAACAAAGAAGAAAAGTCATCCCAGAGTCCACCACCAAGGTTTGATTCAGGTTAGCCAATGAGAACAGTGATTATTATATTAAACAAAATTGGAAGTGAATTGGTGAAGGATGGATTCTGCAATCCTTTAAACAACAATGTGTATTTTATGTCCAATCCATAAGCATTCTCCTATTAACTGATGCAGTTCTAGAGACTCAAGTCATCCCATTTAGAAACAAAAGAAAGAAATTCATTTTCACTGTCTCAAAGTTTATGATTTGCTGATGATTTCTCGTGTTATAGTTTCTTACAAATACATTTATGTTTTGAATGTTAGTTAAAGAGCTAGATAGTACTTTTACTCACGAAGTAACAATCCCCTTCTTCTATATTATTTTGCGTTGAAATTCAAAATTGTGCACTAAAATTTGCAAGAGTACTTTTATAATTAGAGATTCATCTCTTGTGTTATAAAATTTGCATCTAGTTTTGATCGAAGAAGAACATAAAATACAAAATACATGAAAAACAGCAGTTAAATGTTAACTTGTCTCCTCTTGAGTTCTAAGAGTGTGTTTTAATAAATTACACCTTATATATAACAATTATTTTTTAGAATGTTCTGACTATATTTTTGCTTATGAAGGAATAAACTTGGATCATTTTTCTCTATTTTCTACATCAAGAAATTAAGGTGGAAATAGGGAAAACCAATATCCTTATGTAAAATTATGCCTTAAGCTTGGTAATGATGGAGAAAAACTAACATGGTGTTGAAATATTAGAATGTCCTCTGGTTAAAGTTGCATTATAGTAGTAACCAAGATGAAGAAAATTGAGTTACAAACATTGAACTGATTAGCTACACCTATCAACAATGGACACTCTTCCTAATTCAAACCTAAATAGCCAAGTATAACTTCGTTGAAGATGCAAGATATTAGATGAAACACAAGAATATAATGCATGTGATCTCTTAATATATTGAAAGATAGAGTGAGAACTTTAGTCCCACAGATTTAAATGCATGTTTGGGAATAGCCAAAGGTTTCAAATTTACAGCTTATAAAGACACTATCTCACCAAAGTATTAATTTTAGCATGTTTAAAAAAAGTTAAAACACATTGGTTAATCATTGAACATTCAGTAATAGATTCAGATTATAATTTTAGACAAGTTAAATGTTATAGAAGTGAGCATGCTACTACTTTTTTGCCTGTAGCATCACATGGTAAAGTCATGTGACATCTAGTTTCCTAGAGCATTGCATATTTTATGTCAAGGGAGGTTTTCTATCAAATGGTTACACTTGGAAACACAATAACCAATTTCATCTATATCATTGTTCTATTTATCCTTGTTCAATAAACTTTGTAGTGTGTTGAAGAAGATCGTGTCTATACAGAGGAATTTTTATGGGGTTAGGGGTCCAAAGAGAGGAAAATTGTTTGGGCGTCTTGGGATAAGGTGTCTGGGTCTCGGAAAGCAAGCGATCTTGGCATCCTCAATATTAGGCTTTTCAATGTGTCCTTGTTGGGAAAATAGATCTGGCGTCTGAGTTTTAATAAGGAAGGGCTCTGGAAGGAAATTCTAGAGTCTAAATATGGCGGTTGGAGAAGTTTAAAAGAGTAAAGGTTAAGCAACTTAGACTCTCTCTGGTGGAGAGATTTGAAAGTGTTCTAGATGGTGGAGGATTGGGGAAGGTTTTTTGAAGACCGCTTCAGGTGGGAGGTTGGTAATGGGAAGGAATTATTTTTCTGGGAAGATAATTGGAGGGGTTCTGGTGTTCGGAAGAGTAAATTTCAAGGCTTTTCTCATTGTCGGTATCCAAAGATGCTAAGCTTTTTCATTGCGAGGATTGGGTTAATAACATTTGGGTGTGGAATTTTATTCGGAGAAGGGGACTTTTTTATTAGGAGAAGGACCAGGTCAGTCAACTTCTTGAGGTGGTGCATGATTCAAGTCTCTCTCTGGAAAATGAGGAGAGATGGGTTTAGAAGGATGGTGATTACATTGAGTATTCAATTAATTTTGGGTATGGTTTTTTAAAGGTTAAGGAAGAAGGGGATTCCACGTGATTGTATAACTCTTTTTGGAAGATTAAGGCTTTGCCCTCAGCCCACATCACAACTTGGAGGGTACTGGAAAATAATATTGCTAGACGAGATGTGAGGTTGTGGTTGAAAGTATTTTATGTTGCCTTTGTAAGGCGAATGAGGAGACAACAAGTCATTTGTTTGTTTATTGCAAAATTGTTTGGCTAATTTGGAACCTTTACTATGCTTGGCTAGGGTTGAACTTGGTTGACCATCATGCTTCTGCCTCACATTTCTTGCGAGCTTAATTTGCATGGTGCTCCTACATCTGTTAATTTAGTTTTGGAAAATGTCTGGATTGCATTGATAAGTGAGATTTGGAGACATCAGAATAAGCACATCTTTAAGGGAGGAGTGATTGATCATTCATAAATCTTCTCCATGGCTCAATTGAAGGTTTGGTTTTGGGTAACCTCCAAAGTTCCTTTGGCTTGTTTTTCCTTTTCAGATTGGTGTTTTGATCCCCTTGTATGTATGTTTTCGATTAAAAACAAGTGATTTGTTTTAGGTTGGTCAAGTGTTTGATTTGCTGTTTGTGAAGGGGCATTGTTTTTGTTTGTAGAGTTGAGTAGTAGGTGTTCAAGATGTATAAGAGTTGAACCACCTTTGAAGTAATCCATGTTTATTTATGTTTTGTTGCTGATACAAAAATAACCAATTTCATATTCATTGTACAAAGTTTTATACATATTGGAACGGGTGGTATAGTTGACATATAACTATTTCTTGAACATATATATTAAAGAATATCACACTATAAGAAAATTATTAAATAAAAACTAATTTTAAAGATAAAAAATAATTATTTGTTATATTGACTAAATTAGATATTATTTTTAAGATTATAAAAATTATTGGTATCTAAATTAATTTTTGTTATTGATAAATAGTTTCTATAGTTACCAAAGTTTTAGCTACCAACTTTAGAATTTAAATAATTGATAGATAATTCATTAGTGACTAATTAAATACTAATTTAAAAATTATTTATTAATAATAAAAATTGTACTTAATTTAATTTATATAACAACTAAATTTAAATTTAATGAATAGTACTATGAGTTTGAAAAAGTCAACTTCTCGTATTTATTGTATAAATATAGCTTGACTATGGTTTCTTCAATTCTTATTTCTTTTAAGTATATGATATATGTTATATATACTAACGTGCCTGTGTATCCGCATTTTTTATTTCTGTTTCTTTAGTATTTTTATTTTTTTTTTCAAAAGCAATTTCTCTTAATAACATTAAAATGAGAAGTTAAAGAGTATACAGTTAAAAGAGTAGTGTGTATCCGCATTTTTTATTTCTCTTTCTTTAGTATTTTTTTATTCTTCAAAAATAATTTCTCTTAATAACATTAAAATGAGAAGTTGTGGAGATCGGTAATTAAAAGTTACATATGGTAAAGAGAATGAATAAATTTTCAAAATTTAAAATTCAAAATTACTATTTGAATTCAAAACCGTCTCTCAAGATAGAAAATAATTAAATAGAATTTGAGTTTCATATTTTTTTATAATTTTTAATATTTTATTAATTATGAGTAAAAATATATGTATTTGGTAATAGTTAAAATTTATTTAAAACTACAAACTCAACCGAAAAAATAATTAAATAGAATTTGAGTTTCATATTTTTTTTAATAATTTTTAATATTTGATCAATTATAGTAAATAAACCAATATTTTTCATTAGTTCTATAAACAACCAATAATATATGACAATCATTACAATACATATGACACCATTAAACAATAAACCAAAAATTCATCATTGTTTGAAAAATATTATATACAAAAGAAGAAAATGCAATGAAATCTGCTTCTCTTTTCTTCACCTTTGCTTCTCTTTTCTTCACCTTGGACCCTTGGACCTGTATAGAGACTCGTTTAAATTGTTCTCATCTTTCGCACCCAAATCTAATGTTCCTTCCTGTTAGAACCTTACGATTGGGGGAGTGAGCGCAACAATGAAACTCAATTTTTCCTTCTCTGATTCCTCTATTTTGCTATGAATATTAACTCTCTACAATTAACAAATAAAAAACAAACAAAATATTAGTATAACATGTAAAACATAGATTTAAGAACACGATGACATACCTTCTCTACAGAATGCTCTTTGGTGAGAGAATCTATTTTGAAGGTGGTCTCTAAAATCATAACTTTATGAAAAGTTAAGATGATTTCAAAAATCAAAACCTAAAAGAAGAAAATATAGAGGAAGAGCAAAGATAAAGAAATGGTGATGACAGAAAACTTAAAAATCAAATTGGAAGTAACTTTTCCGTAAAATATGAGGAAATGAGAAAATAGTTTAGTTAATGCTCGGTATGATTTCATTTAAATCCATAAAATTGTTACCAAAAAGGATCTTATGATGACTTTCATCATGTACCTCGTCTCCTCTTGTTGAGTCCTCCTTATCCCTCTAGTCACATGTTTCAATCACAATTTCAGAAGACAAATTAGTGTTTTACAAATTGAAATGCATATAAAGAGAATTACCTATTGTTGTAATGAAGCGCACAACTTTTTTGAGTCTTTTTGTTCCCTCTAGTCGCAAACTTCAATTACAATTTCATGAAACAAATGTCAAATTAGGGTTTCAGAAAGATTAATCAAAGAAATGAAAGTATGATTTTACATGAAAGTGAAAAGGAAAGAGAAAAGAAAGTGAGAAGTAGAGAGAGAAAGTGGGAAGTAGGTACCTATATAGGAGAGAGAAAGTGGGAAGTATGATACGTGGGTTATGTGTAGTGGAGAATCATAAAATCTGTTTCTTAAATCAATTTTAAAATTCTACAATTTTAATAAAAAAGAATATCAGTTTAAATAAAAAAAAAAAGTAACATACCAAATCTCCACTTTTCTGCTAAAGTGGTCCACAAAATATTACAAATATCTTTAATTTTTTTTTAATAGAGAAGAAGATCTTTAAAACAGAAAAGTAACTAATCTCTCCACTTTCTCCACACTCTCCACTCTCCAGTTAAATAATAACAAATAAAATAAATTTTAAAATTAAAAAATTATTTTATTAATTTTTGAAATTATAAAATGTCCAAATAACCAAAATAAATTAATACAATAAATTATTAAGTGAAGATAAAATGAAAAAAAAAATTAAAAGCAGTTAAGAAGAGAATAAGAAATGACAAAATGACCATAATATAATAATAAAATTAAATATTAATATAAGGATAAAATAGGAAAAAAATTAAGAGCATTTAAGAGAAGAATTCCATTTATTTATTTATATATATATATATATATATAAATTGTTCTTTATAATGATAGTATGACATTTGTCCATGATCCAAATACATTTTGCAACTGTAAAGCCTTAAAATGTCAACTAACACATTACGATACTAATGTCATGTTGACTTTGTAAAAACATTGTTTTTATCAATTTAGAGGAAAAATAACATTATAAAAAATTGTAATCAACGTTTTAGTAGTTATGGGACGTGACATTGAAAATAGTTGTGGACCAAATAACTAATTTGAAATCGAAAAATTATTATAAAATAAACTTAAAAATGGTTTCAGTTACTACAATTAAATCGATTTTTAGTTTTGGCTTTATGAAATCTTTAAATATTTTGTTCTCAGTACGTGTCATCACTTTCCATAGCAAAAACCGCATTATATTTATGACGTCATGTTAACATAAGCATGATGTCATTCAGTGTTAACAAATATTAATCTAAAACTAAAAAAAACGATAATTTAATACGGATTAAAAATTAAAAAATACATCATTTATAGATATGTAAATAAAAAATGTGGACTTAGAAAAAAAAAATATCATATTTATGACAATGAATTTTTTTAAGAATTATACATAAATAATAAAGTGTTGTAATTAGTAATATTAGAATCATATATAAAATTGAATTTTTTATAAAACAACCAACAACTATATTATCATGTTAATTATCAAAACTAAAAGGGAAAGAGAGAGATATCTAACTTATTTATATACACATGTGAGATTGTCCTTTAATATATCTATTATAAAATAAAACTAAGTTTCAATCATCATACTTTAAAAAGCCCGATAACCTTTCACATACGTAACTGTTAAAATATTTTAATACCAATCACTTTTAAATTAATATAACACTAACACTAAATGTCTTCTCTAATATATAATTATTCATATACAATATCAATATATTGTTGTTTCCGTCATTTCATGGTTTTTTTCTTGATTTTTTTCTCAAATTCTTACTTCGAAAATTATTTTCTTCATTGCAATAATAAAATATATATGGAAAAGTCAGAAATATAATTAAATTATAATATATAACTATTAAATAATATTAAATTGTATCAATAACATAATCTTAATAAAAATAGTTAAATTTATCGCATTATATATCTATTATTAGAGTCTCTTTATTTTCACATTTAATTCTAGAAATATAAACGGAAATGAGTTCATGTAAGAGAGAATGAAAAATATAAGAAAATATTTTGATTTGAATAAACCTAAAATGAAAATGAAGAAGGGATCTTGATTTATTTTTTGATATATTTCGTTTCCTTCAAGCTTTATTGCTTAACGTTTTCATTTTCTGATTATTATTTTGATTTTCTTCATGTTTTTTTTAGAAAATATTGTTTTCGTCACCATAGATACAATTTAAGAGAACATATTAAAATCAACAAAACAATAAAAAAATAAAAATAAAAATATCTATATTCATTTCACTATTTTTAAAAAACTGTTTTTCAATTTCTTCACAATTTTTTTCATAGCTACAAACATATCATTTTCATATTTTTACTTGTAAATATAACATTTTTAGTGCATGACAACTCAACATTTTATATATGGTGAGTCAACATTTAATATGTGACAATCACATCCATATAACATTTGTATGATGTCATTATTAATCACATCAAAACTTTAAAAAAAATATTCTTTTACATAAATGACAAGTAAGAAATAGGCACAAATACATGGAAGTAATGGGGTACAAACCCATGGGTACGAAACTATGGATAATCAAGTCACAATGTCTAAGAAGTTAAGCTCGAAACCAAGCACGACGGTAGATATTCACGTAGGCACGTGACCTTCTTCTCTATCAATATTTGAAGTTTGAATTCAAGGTTTTCAATAACCAAGTAAAGTATGAGGTCATCATCGCCGGATTAACATTGACACACGATATGGGAGCTCGAGATATAACATACAAAAATGACTCACAATTTGTTGTCGATCCATCAGGTTAAAGGAGAGTTGAATTCAAAGACCCTTTGCTACAACGACACTACCGCATAGAATCATACATGCTTTCAAAAATCGATACAGTGCATACACTGGTGTAGAAATGTTAAAAGAGGGTAGCTATTTTCACTTTAAAACGGCGGCTTTCTTGCCGCATTTGATGTACACGTAGTCTTATGTCCAACAGAGAAGAATGCGACTATTTAGCCGCATTTTTAAATGTCGATTTATAAGGGAGGCTATGGTAAATAGTTGCATTCTTATATCCTTCAGAATGATTTATAAAAGGGATGTGTAATGCATTTAAGAATGTGGCTATTTACCATAGTCACACTTATAAATTTCATTTAAGAATGCGGATATTTATCATAACCGCCCTTATAAATCTTTGTGTCGAATATAAGAATGGGACTATGGTAAATAGCCATCGTTGTATATGTTTATTTATTTTTAGTACATTATGTTTAATGATAATTCCCATCTAAATTGACATGTCCAATTATTGCATCTTGAACCTTAACTAATATATTTTCCTACCTATTGACATGTTTAACGAAGGATAACATAGATGCAATTTATATATAGAAATATATAAATTGATTTATTTTGTTGAAAATAGGAATAATCTATTTCTATTATCATTGATTGAAAAAATATACAAAAAAAAGGAAAAAAAAAAAAGAAAGAAAGAAAAAAAAAGAAACGGAAGAGAAGAAAAGAAAAAAGTTCATGTTGAAATCATAAATAAATAAATAAAGAAAATGGGGAAAAGTATTAAAGTCAAAGAAATTGGTATACATAGATGCAATTTATATATAGAAATATATAAATTGATTTATTTTGTTGAAAATAGGAATAATCTATTTCTATTATCATTGATTGAAAAAATATACAAAAAAAAAAGGAAAAAAAAAAGAAAGAAAGAAAAAAAAAAGAAACGGAAGAGAAGAAAAGAAAAAAGTTCATGTTGAAATCATAAATAAATAAATAAAGAAAATGGGGAAAAGTATTAAAGTCAAAGAAATTGGTATACATAGATGCAATTTATATATAGAAATATATAAATTGATTTATTTTGTTGAAAATAGGAATAATCTATTTCTATTATCATTGATTGAAAAAATATACAAAAAAAAGGAAAAAAAAAAGAAAGAAAGAAAAAAAAAAGAAACGGAAGAGAAGAAAAGAAAAAAGTTCATGTTGAAATCATAAATAAATAAATAAAGAAAATGGGGAAAAGTATTAAAGTCAAAGAAATTGGTGATTAGATAGCACATATGTATTGTATTTGGATTATAGGTATGTTCTTCTTCTTTTAACTGTGCATTTTGTTATTTGAAAAACCAATATTTTTTTTGGAAACCCAACCTCATTATAACTGATCCTGTCGGTTGACTCGAATGCAAGAGCCTTGTCACGTCAAAGGTATCTTCCTCTGGATCGACTCTGTACCACGCTAGCTTCCGTCCTTCACACCTCGATTCTCCTCAAGAACCTGCAAAAGACAGAGTGGCGCCGCTGCGGCCGATCGCGCTCCAACGCTCAAGTCAGTGACAGAATCACCAAAATACTAAGAGAAAAGCTAAGAACTTAAGGAACCGTGCAATGTTCTCTCTCAGCGTACTCAAGTTCTCACAAGCGTAAAGAAGTGTTCTAAACGCGCGTACCTTCCGAAGTTCGTTGGAGTTCCTTATATACCTGAGCACTTTCTCTCTCCTGACGGTTACACATCTGGACACGTGGCTCTCATCCAGCTGTACACGTGTCACCATCTGGAGCCACCTTCCACTTGAGCGTCACCTCTATTCTTCAGACTATTTGACTAAGTTACCCCGTCGAGGAGTAACTACAGCTTCCTTGGAGCGCGACCCCTTAAGCGGCGAGTACAGGGTACGTACACCTTCCCTGTGGTCTCGCCTGCTGCTATCACAATCTGCTTTACTTGTACATGGTGCACGTTCTGGTAAACTGCTCCCTTGCCTCGATCTCTGGCTAGGGAATGATCATCTGATAGCCTCGTCTTTCGTACTCGTACCCCTTGAAGGCTCTGAGCAAGCCTTCCTGATCTTTCGGCGATGTAAGAATCACCTGATCTGCTAACATTCACACACGGCGATCGCGACACAACTCTGGTGACCGCTGGTTATACTTAGAGATTGGAGAACGCCAAGTCAACAATTGGCGACTACACAAACTTCCCGATGTGCTTCCCTTCTGTCAGCCAGGTATCCCGCTCAACACGCCTATATCATCGCTGGTTGCCACGTCATCACTCCCGATTACCTGATCGGTACAATAACCTTGCAGAAGATCTTAAGATTCATGTTTCTAATGTGATTGTTATATGAAAATGAAATGAAAAGAAAGTGTGATTTGTTAGGATACAGTGAAAATAAAGAGAAACACTTACCTATGAGAATATGAGAAGAAATTTCTTGATAAATTGTCATTTCATTGTTTCAGTTGTTATCCTAGAAGTTGATTGTATCTATAGCTTGCTATATTTGAGGTGGGAAGCACCATAAATTTCTAATTTAATCTATTGTTTAGTAAATAAAGTTGTTTTGATATTTGAACTCAAATATGAAATATGATTTATTTTATCCATTTACTTTGCTTGAGGACAAGCAAGATTCTAGGTTGAGGGGAGTTGATAAATACCATAATTCAATAATATATCATGGAAAAAGATAGACACTTATGGACTTTAATTGATAAAATAGTTATAACTCAATCTCTAATTTAGGAATTTAAATCTTTTTACATATTTTTGGATTATGAGATGAATAAGAATGATTTATCCCAATTTTGTGTTATTTTCATAAATTTAAAGAGAGATGAAGTAAAAGGATATATTATAAATAAATATGTCACTTAGCCCAAGCCCAATTAGGTTAAATAGAAGGCTTTAGGCATAACCCTAGATATCATTGGGAGAATAAAAAGAGGTAGAAAACACTAGATGAGACGGTCGTCAAGGAGAAACATCTTAGATCTTCTTTTCTTGTTTTCCATGCTTGTAATTAGCCAAAATGAGTGACTAATTCTTCCATTTGGGATTTAGAGTAATTTGTTCAAACACTTATGTATTGGGGTGATATTAATTTATAATATTTGAGTTCTTGATTGATGATTGGTATTATCATTTTATTCTCAAAGCTTGAATTATTCATGATATTGATCTTTAGATCTGACTAGAAAGTAATTCGAAGAATTTGACCTAAATGATAATGCTTAACATATTTGAATGTTAGGATTAAATTTGAAATGTTAATTGCTTGATAACATTTTTTCGTAATGATAAGGATTTTTTATAAATATGTGAGGAATCGATATTTAGAAGACTCTCTTAATAATTTTGTATGCGAGGAATTAATATGAATGATTTTATATGTGCATTAGTATCAATCAAGACATATTATAATCTTTTATAAAAATACAAACCAGTGAGAAGAATGAACCCTAGTCCCAATTTTCTCAATTGAATCCATAAATCTTTTACTTTTCTTTATTTAAATTCTTGCAAATTCATCATACACAACAACTTTTCCAACAAACTTTTACATATTGTTTTCTATTTACTGAATATTGTACTTGAGAATTCAATTGTTCCTTGTGAGTTTGATATTCATCCTTAGAGACAAATTTATTACTTCTGACACGATATACTTTCCATAAAATAGTTATCTGTGCATTTTGAACAAGCCAAGTTGAGGTCGGCCTCAGCCTTGCAAAACTTTTCTTCTAAGGTAGAATTGGCCTCCAAACCTGCCTTCATAGAGCTTCTCGACTAATACAATCCAAGTAGTCGAGAAGATGATCAAGGACACATGAGACAATTCACATTGTGAGCAGTCATCTCAGCAATCAAGTTAAGACCCCACCAAAGATCAGATGAACCTCACTAGAAGAAGAACTGGGCATAGACCAGAACACCAAATGTTCTTTCTTCTGATCTTTTTAAAAGACAAAAATGTGTTTGTAAATAAATTGGGCACACTTTGGGAAGTGTACTTAGCAAAATGGGCTTGTACCAAGCCCACATTTTCAAGACAAGGAACCTAAAATTAGGATTTTTAACCTACCTTCTAGAAGATGTGCCTAAAGGTGTGGTTTTGACCATGGTCAACACCCTACGCATCCCCTCTCCCTTTGTCCATTTTACCCTTCCCCATCGTGCCCACCAAGACACCCATTCCTATAAATAGGGTGTCTTGCCTCATGTATTCACAACTTGATTTTGAATAGTAAAGAAACTCTGCAGGAGTGATTTTGTGAGACTTGTGACCGATTTCAATAAAAAAGGGAACCTAGGTTTCGCCCAAACTAGCCTAAGCAAGATCACTCCAAAGGCAAACTTGCTCTCTGGGGGAAACTCACCCAAAACTCGCCCAAACTCGCCTAAGCAAGATCACTCCAGAGGAAAACTTGCTCTCTGAACCAAACTCGCTTAGAACTCGCTCAGCCTCGCTCAGATCTCACCCAAGCTAGCTTAAGCAAGTTTGACAACAAAGTTGGTTTTTATTCTGGTGAAAGTCATTTGAGCAAGCAATATCTCGCTTGAGCGAGATCTCACTTAGCCTATATCAAATTAGATTAAATAAGGGCATGAGGAAAATTCGTCGGAGAGAAGAGGGAGGATAATCAAGGATAGAAAACCTTAAAGGAGGCAGACGTCAAGGAGAAACACCTTGGATATCTTCTTTTCTTGTTTTCAATACTTGTAATGGCCAATATGAGTGGCTAAGTCTTCCATTTTGAATAGTAATTTGTTCAAACTCTTATGCATTGAGGTGATATTTATTTAATATTCTCTTCTTGATTAATAATGGTATTATCATTTTATTCTTAAAGTTTAAATCTTTATTCGTGATTTTGATCCTTAAATTTGACTAAAAATTACTTCTAAGTATCTGACCTAAATGATAATGCTTAACATATTTGAATGCTAGGAATAAATTTGAAATGTTAATTTTTTTATAACATAGGTTCGTAATGATAAGAACATTTTTATAAATATGTGAGTAATAAATATTTAGGAGACAAACTTAATAATTTTATAAAGAATTCATATGAATGATTTTAATATATGCAAATATGTCAATCAAGTTGAAATGTTATGTATTTTTATTCATTGAAAGTACAAACGAGTGAGAATGATTAACCCCAATCCCAAATTTCTCAATTGAATTATCTAAATCGTTTACTTTGTTTTTATTTAATTTCTTACATAAATTTATGATGTTAACAACCTTTCAATCAAACTTTTGCACATCTTTTGATATTTAGTGAACATTATACTTGATATTTAAGAATTGTTCCTTATGTATTTGATATTCGTTCTTAGGAACAATTTATTACTTCTGACTCAGTACACAAGGAGTCGGCTTTAGTCGAGACATATCGTACACAAGGTGAAATGCCTACAACAAAACCCACGAGTTTGGATGGAGATGCGTGAGAGAAACGTTAAGCACTTGAAGGACCCCCATCGTGAATTCATCAAACGTAAATCACATATGGAGGTCTGTAAAAAAGAAGGCATAAAAGTAAAAAAAAAAAAATCAGACGTTGACCCTTCCCGCCTGTCTGACATGCTGTTTACGGTGCTACAATGGCATCTTCTCTAAGCATGGGTACACTTGACAAAAAGGAATTAATCATGGACGTCCATTGATACCTAATAAAATGCTCGGTGACCCTTGTTGAATCAAGTGTGCTCAAGCTTTGAAGAATCCAAACCCTTTGAAGGTTGATGAAAGGTAGGATGTGCTTGATGTTGCTGAGCTGTCTTTAGATAGGATCTGGGGTAGATTAATTGTATATATTCACTCTTGATTGAATCCAAAGCATAAGCACTCTCAAACCTTTTAATTGAAAAGTGTTTTTCAAACTAAGTGAAAAACAACCTGTTGTTTTGTCGAAACAACCGATTGTTTTATACTTAGGTGTTTTGAGAAAGGTTGAAAACTGTTTTTGATGGTTGACTTGTTGTCAAACCAAAACAACCGATTGAATCGTGGAAACAACCGATTGTTTGTTTTGGGACCATAACAAAAAACTGTTTTGTGCTTTGACTAAGCATTAAATGATTTTACAACTGTTTATGCTCCAGTTTTTAATGCTTTGACCAATCTTTAAATGCAACTAAAAGTTTGTTAAGATTATGCAACAAACAACTTTGCTTTAATACAGAAAAACAAATTTGAGTTTTTCAACAGATTGAGCTTTTGAAAGATTGAGATTGCTTAGAGATTGCATTGATCAAAGAGTGTGAGATAGGATTTTCATCTTGTATTGATTTCAGATTTATTCTGTAACAAGTGTAATCCTTTGTATTTTGAAAGATACTCTGTGTGTATAGCTGAGAAGTGTTGTGTGCTCTTGAGGGGATCAAGATTAGCATTCTTAGTGGTGTTGTGCTGAACCAAAGGAAGTGTGTGTCTTGAGGGGATCAAGGTCACTTCTTTGGTTGTGTTGTAAGTGATCTAGGGTTGATTGCTTAGTGGATTCCCGAGTGGTTTATGGGAAGACTGGGTGTAGCTCTGGGTTAAGAGTGAACCAGTATAAATCTCTGTGTGCATTGTCTTTATCCTTAATCTCTTTAAATTCATTTTTTATATTTGTGAACTGGTATAAACAACCGATTGTTTTTCTGGTGCTGTGCTTATTTGCTTTGTGTTTTGGTAAACTGAATTCTGATTCAAGTATTTCTCGAAGTGATTTCATTCTAGACTTAAAAGTTTGCGAAAATCCTCTTTAAAACATTCAACCCCCCTCTGTTTAAAGCCATACTTTCTAACAATGGGCATCAAGAGCTTGGTTCTTGAAATTTATTCAAGTGTGATCCTAAAACTGTTTTTTAAATGGCTGATAGACTACCTTTTGGGGAAGGTGCTTCAATCAACAGACCACCTCTGTTTTGTGGTTTGAACTACCAATTTTGGAAAGTCATAATGAAAATCTTTGTGGAATCACTTGACAAAGGTATTTGGGATGCAATTGAAAATGGTCATTTTGTCCCAAAATTTGAAAAAGATGGATCTTCCATTGAAAAGCCTTGGTCTCAATGGACTGATTCTGAAAGCAAGAAGGCCAAATTTGATTGCATTGCTAAAAACATAATAATCTCTGCCTTGAATTCAAATGAGTTTTTCAGGGTCTCTCAATGCAAATCAGCAAAGGAAATGTGGGACACCTTGGAAGTAACTCATGAAGGTAACAATGAGGTGAAGAGAGCTAGAAATCATACTCTTATCCAAGAGTATGAAATGTTCAGAATGCTTAAGGGTGAGACAATTGCTGAAGTCCAGAAAAGATTCACACACATCATCAATCATCTCATGAGCCTCGACAAGACCTTTGAAAAGGAGGAGCTAAACATTAAGATTCTCAAATATCTTGATAGATCTTGACAACCTAAGGTAACTGCAATATCTGAATCTAAAGATCTAACATCATTGAGTATGGCTTCTTTGTTTGGCAAGCTTAGGGAACATGAGTTAGAGATGAATCGACTCAATGTTCAAGAAAGTGAAGACAAGAATGTAAAGAGTATTGCCTTAAAAGCTGTCAAGCACAAAGGCAAGCAAGAATCCAATGATGATAGTGATGAAGAGAACCTTAGTTTGCTATCCAGAAAGTTTAGCAAATTCTTGAAAAGGAGCCGCAACAAAGACAACAACAAAGAAAGGTATGGAAGCAAAAAAATCCAATGATTTTATTTCCAATAACTATACTTGTTTTGGTTGTGGTGAGGAATGGCACATAAAGGCAGATTGCCCAAGCAAAGAAAGCAAGGAGAAAAAGTCTAGCTACAAGGAAAAGAAGGGAAAGACAAAAAAAAGCCTACATAGCTTGGGATGAGAATGAAGTATCCTCATCAAGTTCTTCATCAAGTGAAGAAGAAAGAGCAAACATATGTTTGATTGCTGAAGGAGATGATGAATCTTGCAACTCAAGTGAAGTAAGTTCATGTGCTTCTTTAAATGAACAAAATTACAGTGAATTACTTGAAGCTTTTCAAGAAACACATGATGAAGCTAATCGATTGGTTCTTTCAAACAACTGATTGAAAGAACTTAACAGCTGCTTGAAAATAGAGTGAAGGCACTTGAAGAAGAGCTGGAAAAGTCAAAAAGGTATTTTAAAAATCTGGAAGATCATTTCGAAAACTCTTCTTGCAAGTGTGACACTCTCATTTGTGAAAATTGTGAAAACCTTGAAAAGAAAGTGCATTATCTTGTTAACACAGTGGATAAGCTTTCAAAAGGAAAATCTAACTTTGAGAATGTCTTGGCATCTCAAAACTGTGTTTTTGGAAAAGCTGGTTTAGGTTTTAATCCACAAAACAAATAAGATAAGTTTTCAAAAAAAAAATTAAGAAAGCCAGTAAAACAACTGATTGTTAAGTCGAAACAACCGGTTGTTACATGCTTTTACTGCATGAAGAAAGGCCATTCGGTTAGATTCTGCAAAATAAGAAATTTTTCAGTTCCCAGAGGCTTCATGAAATGGATTCCTAAAGGTTGTGAGGTTTCAAATGAGAAAAAGAAACCAAATGGACCCACTTTTGTAAGGGGACCAAACCTTGTTGCCTGAATTCATGTTTATGCGGGAAATATAGAGAAATAGGAGGGACTGAGTCATCTGATCAAGTTCTTGGAAGAAAAAGGTTAACATTGAAGCTGAATCAATGTTCTGTATCTGTCCAATGGCTCTCAATGGTCAAAAGAGGCTTCTTGATCAAAGGCATATGGCTCATTGAAGGAACATCATAAATGATAAGACCTTCCTTATCTTTATCTTTAATTTCTGTTTAAGTTCATATTCATGCTTAAATATCTCTTTTAAAATGATTCAAATACATCTGCTTTGAATCCTTTCTGCTCATGATTAAAAATTCAAAATCAGTTTTTACTGCTGCAAAAAAACAACCGATTGTTTTGTGTCTGACAGCACTGTGAAAATAATGGATTTAATTATTTTTGAATTTCTGTCTGTTGCTGATCACAATTATGAAAGAATCCTTGGTCAATGATGTAGTGTTGAAAGTTGATCACGTTCAGAAAGAAGTTACAACAAGTCATAAAGGAATATATTCCAAAATCTTGAAAATTTAAGAGCTTTTATGACTAGTCAAAGATCACATGGGGTGACCATGTGATTTTCTACTTTTTCTGACGTTTTCTGTGCAGGTCTTGGTCAAGTCTTTTCTCTCTGAAAATCTGAAACCCACTCACGTCATTGAATGCTGTTTGGTTTTGTTTTTGCTTTAAAATCTGTTGCAGTTGTTCTCTCTCACAAGAACAACCATTTGAGCCATCTCTTGCAACATCTCTTGCTCTTATTGTGTGAGTTTTCCCTGCTCCTTTTTTTGCTATCATGGAATCAACTCCTCCCACTTCAAAGAGAGTTCAAACCAGAGAAGTAAGGTCTGGAGGGAGATTAGAATGCTGGTTTTCTAGAGACAATGGCCTCATTGAAAGGTATAGGTTTGAAACTAGCACAAAGGTGATAAACAACCCCAAAGTTGTTTCCTTTGATTGGCTAAAAAGCCAAAATCTAGATAATGTGAGGAGGCTGCTCAAAGATCAATCAATCAGAAAATTCTTGGAGATGAAGGGGAACATCTACCCTGATTTGATTAGAGTGTTCTACACCAACCTCAAGTTTGAGGGAAACAACCTTATCTCTCATGTGAAGGGTGTAGATATGAAAATCACCTATGATGTGTGGACTGCAATTGCGGGTCTGAAGTATGCTGGCCTAAGAATCAACAAGGGTAATCTGGGAGTAGTGGAGGATTTCAACAAAGTCCAATACTACAAGAGTTGCTTGAAGAATCAAAATGCCCAAGTGAGGACTTGTTCGGTTGGAGACCTAAAGCTTGATGAAAGGTTGCTAGCCCTTATTGTGACTTGGATTCTTACTCCAAGGGGGAGCAATCATTTTGTTCTTACAGAAGAGGACCTAGTGTACATCTACTGCATTATGAAGAAAATCATAATCAATTGGATCCACATCATCAAGGAACACATGCAAAAAGCCATGAGGTTAAGTGATTATCACTATCCATATGTTGTTTTGATTTCTAAATTTTTGCTGTATTTTGAAGTGAATCTGGAAGATGAGTCATCTGAGTTGGTTAAGTCAACTCAAGAGATGAACAATGGCTCTCTTAGCAAGATGGGATTCACCAAAATAGGTGGCAAATGGGTGAGCAAAGATGGTGACCATGGTGCCTCATCAAGTGCTGTTCATGATCTTGATGAAGAAGAGCATGCTACTGACATGGATTTTCACCATGAAGAGCAACTTGAAACAAATCAAGATGTTGGAACTAGTGCAGGGAATCAGGGAGAGGGAGATGAAATGACATCCATGTCTTCTTTTGAAAGATACATGGTCAATAGGCTTGATGGATTTGCGGAGAATCAAAGAAATCTTCATGATTTGTGTGTAAGAAACTTCCAGAGCATTGATAACAGGTTCAACAGCATGGATGCACGCTTCATGACATTGGATGAACAGATAGAAGTTGTTCAGAATCAGATTTTTTTATCTACAATATGACAAAGATGACTAAAGAAGGAAAAACAATCGGTTGATGTAACGGAACAACCGATTGTTTTTAAGGCTTGTATCAGTATTTCTGCTTCTGCTCTTTAATTCTGTATTATCTGAAACAATTATCTTTTTATCTCTTCTTTTTGTCTATTTGTGAAGACAAATAGGGGGAGATTTATGCTGTGTGTTGTTTTCGTTATCCTTTATTTCTGCAAAACTCTATAATGTGTATGGATGTTTAAGTAAGCCTTATATTTCTACTGGTTTTTAATCCTACTCTGATATACTGCTGCTCTGATATACTGTTTTAATTCTAACCCTATATCAGAAGTATTGTGCTTTGCTTAAAACTTTGTCTTGCAGGAACTACTTCAAATTCAATCAGATTCAACACAAGCAACCAGGGATTTGTCTTCATCAAATAGGGGGAGATTGTTGAATCAAGTGTGTTCAAGCTTTGAAGAATCCAAACCCTTTGAAGGTTGATGAAAGGTAGGATGTGCTTGATGTTGTTGAGCTGTCTTTAGATAGGATCTGGGGTAGATTAATTGTATATATTCACTCTTGATTGAATCCAAAGCATAAGCACTCTCAAACCTTTTAATTGAAAAGTGTTTTCAAACTAAGTGAAAAACAACCTGTTGTTTTGTCGAAACAACCGATTGTTTTATACTTAGGTGTTTTGAGAAAGGTTGAAAACTGTTTTTGATGGTTGACTTGTTGTCAAACCAAAACAACCGATTGAATCGTGGAAACAACCGATTGTTTGTTTTGGGACCATAACAAAAAACTGTTTTGTGCTTTGACTAAGCATTAAATGATTTTACAACTGTTTATGCTCCAGTTTTTAATGCTTTGACCAATCTTTAAATGCAACTAAAAGTTTGTTAAGATTATGCAACAAACAACTTTGCTTTAATACAGAAAAACAAATTTGAGTTTTTCAACAGATTGAGCTTTTGAAAGATTGAGATTGCTTAGAGATTGCATTGATCAAAGAGTGTGAGATAGGATTTTCATCTTGTATTGATTTCAGATTTGTTTTGTAACAAGTGTAATCCTTTGTACTTTGAAAGATACTTTGTGTGTATAGCTGAGAAGTGTTGTGTGTTCTTGAGGGGATCAAGATCAACATTCTTAGTGGTGTTGTGTAGAACCAAAGGAAGTGTGTGTCTTGAGGGGATCAAGGTCACTTCTTTGGTTGTGTTGTAAGTGATCTAGGGTTGATTGCTTAGTGGATTCCCGAGTGGTTTCTGGGAAGACTGGATGTAGCTTTGGGTTGAGAGTGAACCAGTAAAAATCTCTGTGTGCATTCTCTCTATCCTTAATCTCTTTAAATTCAGTTTTTATATTTGTGAACTGGTATAAACAACCGATTGTTTTTCTGGTATTGTGCTTATTTGCTTTGTGTTTTGGCAAACTGAATTCTGATTCAAGTATTTCTCGAAGTGATTTCATTCTAGACTTAAAAATTTGCGAAAACCCTCTTTAAAACATTCACCCCCTTTGTTTAAAGTCATACTTTCTAACAACCCTAAAATCTACCCAATCATACCCAAGCCTAGGGGGTGGATCACTCTCCACATGCTCGGTGGCCAAATTCGCGACTCTACCTGGAGCATCCACCCGACAAGAACCAGTCCCAAACCCATTACCTTCGCCTGCCACAACCGAAGTCTCCCGAAAGAACTTGAGGCACACCCACCTGAACACCCAAATGAACTCGAGGAAGACATGTCTAAACCTTGAAGCGCGTGCATGAGACAACATATATTATATGATAGACTTTAAATGACTTTGATACCATATTACGAAGTGAACTTTAAGCCTAACTCAACCCCATAAAATCGCCTCATAGGGGTGAGGTTTGCACTCACTTATATACAATGAAATTCTCTAATCTCTAGTCGATGTGGGATCTCCAACCATCCTGATTTTTTTTTCTTTGGTTTATTTATACATGAAAGAAAAATCGGTGGTTAGTTTGTTTAAAATACAAACAATAAAAGGTAGTAAAAAGCAATCTCTCACATAATTTTAACACTATTTATTAATGACTGAATTTGATCCAAAATCACATAATTTTATAGATATATTACTTCTTAATATTATTTCAGCAATGAGTCTAACTAATGGTTTATAGTTTTTAATAAAAACAGAAAGTATATATATTGAAAAGAGTGTAGGGAAGAGAGTGATGCGAACACTCTTACACCACTAATACAAGATTATGTTACTTCAAAGCATCACCAAATGCATTCATATTGCACCTTTTTAGCACATAAAGCAATCTTTTCACATTGATAATTAGACATTTGCTACAATGATTGCTCCATGTCCACAAAATAGAGGGTTACTGTTTGAAACAAAGTTTTTGGGTTGAAAGTCCCAATCAATTGTACAAGTATGGGACCTTTGGGCCAAGGATGGATATGTGTATAGGTATAAAGCTTTTCTGTTCTCCCTCAAATGGAGTGATGTGGCCTACCTTTTGCTGGCAAAGTGAATGCCATGGTTGACTACAATTCACAGCCACAAAAGTCAGATATTCATTCAGGACGAGGTAAGGTACTGTTCTAGCGTCCCCTGAACCAGTAGATCTCTTCTGCTTCCATAACTATTCCAAAGTCCACCATCAAAAAGTTAGATACATCTTATAACTACAACTTTCTCCCTAGAATCATTACTCCTGTTCATTCATACTTTCAAACTATAGGTGCCAATTTGGTGACAAACACAGTGTAACTATTACAGAAACAAAAATAGCTTTCCATCACTGTGTTTTCAATCCATTATATTAAAAGGCTGACAACAAAGAATAGGATATGAAACCTATTTTTTGAAGATATACTATGTTTTGAAGATATAGATTAATGTAGATTCTATATATCCAATTCTAGATGAGATGTGATATACATGCAATCATGTGTCCAACATTAATTTTTATACCTATGTATGACACTTCAATTTTTTGATCTCTCCTTCTGCAAATTGGTTTCTGAATGATAAATTGAGAGAAGATAAGTGTACGGGACTCAGATGAACATAAACAACATAATTGTACATACAACTCAATACGTTTCATGTCAATAAGAAGTGGGGTACATTGCATGAACAACAAGCTTTTAGTGGCCACTCTCTACCGTTGGATTTGGAGCAGTACAATGAACCTTTAATTATTATTCATTGCTGTTAAATTTGTTTTCCATTAATAGATGATGGTAGATGTACTTGTGTTCTTGTAGAGGAAATAGTTATTTACAAAGGATAGAGTTTGCTGCTGTAGAGTGTAGAGTGGGGGACCTTACAATGTTCAAAAGTAGAAACGGAAAATTAGGGTAAGACAAATCATCCATCACCCAAAAACCTTTCAAAGTTTTTGATATGGTTATTGTTGTTACCTTACATCGTCAATCACCACATCAAAATAAAAATATAATATAATTAAGTTTTAAGTTTCTAATAAATTTAGATTTTTTTTAATTGAATTTTTATATTAAAATAATTTGTTCTATTGATTGCCCAAAAATTTTATATTTTTAATTGAGTTTCCACTATTAATTAAGATGATCTTACCATTTAATGTTGTAGTCTTAATAAGAAAAGTAAAATTTTAGAACCTTCATTATCTTTATTAAATAACATTATTTTGTGTCTCCACTTGATTGGTTTGATTTTTATTTTACTATTTAATTTAAAAAAATAAACAATGTCATCTTTTTATAGATGATTAAGATTTTAGATATATGTTTTTATTGTTGTTCAAGTTTAGAAAAAAAAAACTTTTAGTAGAAACTCCATTTAAAATATTCAAATTTATAAAAGACTTAAAAATTAATTATATTATTTTTTTATTTTCTGTTTGAAAACAACTAAATAACAATATAAACTAATAGTCACGTCACCCTAATTAACGATAAATTGAAATATTAGGGACTCAGTTGAAATATACAGAGGTTTTGCTCAATAAAAAAATAGTTTTTAATAAATATTGAAATGAAATATAATAAATTTAAATCTTAATTAAGTATAAATTTTATAAACAAATTTTCAAAAAGGTAAAAGTTGAGATGCATGAAAAAAAAGGTAATTCTACTAAATGAAGATCAACTGTTATTTTTCATTTCTATAAATATTTGTGAAAAATTATATTATAAATACAATAAATTTAATGATTTAAAGTAATAATTAGGCATTTTGAACCCACGTTTTAAGGATGATCTATGCAATAAATAATTCGTATTCAATTCTTACTATGTGCACCAAAATTCGTCAAAGTGATAATCTAAATTAGTCTTTTTGTTCTACAAGATAATGGATAAGAAAATTGGGTGGTAGGACAAAAATATAATGATAAATTAAGCTTTGGTGTCAACCCCAATCACTATATATAATGATGCAAAAGTTCATTATCTAGCTATTATTTTAGTCAAGGATTAGGTACAACTCTAATGTAATATTTTGTTAGAGAAGAGTGAAATTGTGTATTTGTCACATATTTTATGCTACTTAGTGTTACGTGCAAAGAAGTATACAAAAGATATTCATTAATTCACTTTTGATTGGTAAAAAAAAATCATGAAATAGAAACTAATTTTTACAGAAAAAATAATTAATTGCTATAGTGACTAAATTAGTTTCTATTATTGTTAAATGGTTTCTAAATTGATGTCTAACTAGCAACCAATGTTTTTCTACCAAATTTAGAATTTAAATAATTAGTACCAAAAACTTTGATTGCTAACTAGACACCAATTTAGAAATCATTTAACAATGATAAAAATTGATTTAGAAACCAAAATTTGTTTAGTCTCTAAAATGGTCTCTAATTTAGTCATTATAGCAACTAATTATTTTTTGTCTCTAAAAAAAATGATTTCTATTTCATGATTTTACTGTAGTGTGGGTGTAATAGTGGGACAATTAATGTTAATATATTAAAAGAAAATTATTAAATAAAAATAAATGTTAAAGATTACAAGTAATTAGTTGTAATGTTAAATAAATTAGATATTATTTTAGAGATTATAAAAATTGTTGTTATGTAAATTAATTTATATCATTGTTAAATAGTTTTTAAATTGGTATTTAATTAGTTATTAAGGTTTTAGCTACCAACTTTAGAATCTAAATAATTAATGGCTAAAACTTTAGTTAGTAGTTAATTAAGTACTAAATTAAAAACTATTTATCAATAATAAAAGTTAATTTAAATACAAATATTTTTTATCTTAAAATGATATTTAATTTAATTAATTATTTTTTTCTCTAAAATTTTTTTATTTATTAATTTTCTAATAGTTAAAATACAATTTTTTTAGCCTAAAAAGTACATGACATTAACATAAACATGATGATTAAGCTTATGTTTGGTGATAAACCAATGCTATTTGTTCCGTCATTATGATGCAATACTTGATTATGTAGCTTTTACTATGGACAAAGTTGAAACCAAACATTGTCAAATGGCACCTACTCAAAATATTAGTCGCGGATTAGGTATATATATATATCTAAAGTAATTTCTTGTTAAGGAAGAGAGAAGTTTCCTTGGCAAATATTTGTGACTTGTGTTTTTGGTAGTTAGTGTTACGTGCAAAAGAGTGAAAAAAATGGTCCATTAATTTTGGTTAAGATGTCATAGTTGGGGACCCCATTAGAATCTAGCTATGAGACAACTGAAATTTTTTGCATAAAGGGATGAAGAGAGAGAAATTTCTTCATAATCTTCCTTAAGATTATGTTAGGCACATCTTAACTATTACCTAATGAGTAATCACTCACTAAAACACCACACCAAACAAGAACCAAGGACCATTATTATTGAGGGAATATATAACTATTATAAACTAATTTCATTATTTATTGAGTCCTTTCACATAGCTAGATTCTATCACTATGATCATATTATCAAGATGCTCTAGAATGGTAGTGATGTGTTTGGATTTTGTCAAAATAAACAGGGGACAGAAATTGATTGGGTTGGTGAATCCAAGCTTAACAAGGAAAATAATTAAATGAAATTTGACAACATTAATCACATGAGTTACGTATACATATTAAATGCACAACTCTTCTTTACAAATCTCACACATCATTCATTCAATGTAGCTAATGCTTTTTAAAGAGAGGACATGTCGAACTTAAAAGGAAAAATGAAAAATAAGGTATCATACACAAACTCTTATCACACTTATCACATAACATCTGTTTCCTCCCACTGCAACTACATCATTTTGATGAATTATTACCTTTTAAATGTGTTTCTCAACACACTATTGTAATCATTATTTTATTTAAATGACAATCAATTTTTTATTTAGATCAATTTTAAATTCAAATGTTACAAATCAAATAAAAATGTAGAGAGAGGAATTGTTTTGAAGATGAAAAAAAATGTACCCACGTTACTTTAATTTAATTACTTACCTTAAAAACAAGATTTTCATCAAGTTTGTACAATTTCTATAACAACTTCTATGACAACTTAATTGATCATCAATCTATATTTATGATGAACATTTGTTTTCCGACAATAGATTCACGTGACCATGTAATAATTTTTTTCTTTACCATATAAGAAGTGAAATGTGATGTGACAACCTTGTTGTGTTTGCTTCAAAGTGTTTGCAAACAGTGTGAAGGATGATGATAGTTTAGGGTAGGGTGGTGAATAGGGATGGGTATATTCAGCATGTTTGCTTATCAGCTTCTTAAATTCCAATATCTCATCTATAATGGATGAAAGAAAAAATTTAATTCAAAAATAATAAGTTTCATAATTTTAATTTAGTATAGAAAACAAAAAAAAAAATATTTTCTTTAAATTAATATTTTTTCAATTTTTATTATTTAGATTTAAAGACGTGTTTGTTTATTTATGAACTTTTACAAACTATATGTGACAGAAAAAATCACTTATTTCATAAATCAAATTTATCTAACCAATGCCGATTAATAAGAAAAAAAAATTATCTAACAAATTTAAAACATAAAATTGCATGTCAAACTTTAAAAAGTTGATGGTGCATGAGAGTTACTGAACTGGATTTGACATTGACACAAAGCAAAGATATTGACATTGGCTTTGGTTACTGAATTCAGAAAAATATGAAATGAAGTGCCAAAAAGAAAGTACTATTCACAGTTCATTTTCCAAGCTCGAATAATAGACACAATGTAATTTTTATTCAAGAATATGTAATAGTATTGAAATAAATAAAGATCACGTTACATAGTTTATCTAAAACGTAACGTATCTTACAAATATTATACAATTAATACTCCAATTATTTCATTTTATCTTATCAACAATATAAATACTCCAATTATAATTTTATTTTAAATTAAACCTATCATATTGACCCAAAATCAATTTTCATAAACTAATTATGTGTTATGTTTTTTTTATATATATAAAAACTTTCACTTTAGGCTTCATTATGAAATTTGATATCTCAACTATGTAACACTTCAAGTAACAATAATTATTTGTCACCACATGAAAAAAGTATTATTAAAAATAAAATAAAATACAAGTAAATATAGGGAGATTAGACCAAAATCCATATATTAACAAAAATGATACATGTGTAGTCTATACCTATTAATAAATAACTCTAAGAAAAAAACTAGATAGAAACATATTAATTATACCAATGAAATTGTTCTCTATTGATAAATCCTAAGTTAGTAAGTTTATCAGCACAGGCATTCCCTTCACGAAAAACATGAGAAACCCTAAATCTGATTATCTCACAGTAATTATGCCAAGAGTTCCACCTATTACAAAGCATCCAAGGAACATTAGTTCTAGCAGTAAATGCAACATAAACCAAGGCAAAATCACATTCAAACCATAAATTAGTAAGACTCATCTTTTGAGTTTCTTCAATAGCGTGTACAACTCCATAAAAGTCAGCAACCAAGCAGTTTGAACGTCAAGGAAAACAGAAAAACCACCAATAAACTCCCTCATACTCCCATGAAAAATACCTCCACAAGTAGCAAGATCAAGAGAACCCCTAACAACATTATCAGTGTTAATTTTAACTCAACCTGGTGAAGGAAACTCGCATCTAACAAGAAGAGGATGTATAACATTACCACTACGAGTATTAATATAAAAAAAAACATAAGCACATTGAAATCAAACATATCATTTCGAATAGAAATTTTAGACGAATTTCTCACTAGACAAGTGAGATCTTTAATTATCGAAATAGCTCTAAAAACATCAATTTTAACCTGAAATCTAGCATAATTCCTCATACGCCATATCATTCAAATAGAAAAAGTTATCACAGCAAGCTTAATCAAAATAACCAAAGGACTATCATCATTCTTAATAAAAAAGAGAAGATCATTCACATTAGAGAAATTAGAATTAAGAAAAAGTTGTCGAACCCAATTCCAAATATGCAAAGCATTGGGACATTTAAAAAATAAATGTTGAATAAATTCTTCCTACTTTTCACAAAGCATACACATAGAACGTATATGCAAACCTCTATGCTGAATGTGTTGATCTGTTGGAAGTCACCCATGAAAAGCTTTTCAAAGTACTAGAGTTTTGGAAGGAGGAATATATGAAAACCAAATGAGTTTACCCTAACCATAGGGAACTCCTAGATCCAAGAAAAAAGTCCTAGTCAATTTGAGAGTGAAACGACTAGAGTCGTCCAGAATCCAATTAGGAATATCATGTTCAAGCCTAATCATGATATGTTCAAAAAAATGAGGCATCTGCTGTAAAGGCAAGGGAACATTCCAATCACTACCAGTCTAGAATTGAGAAACTGTATCCAAGATGCCAAAACCATTAGGTACCCCTACAACTTTTTTTATAAAGAAGTAGTAGAATACCATTTATCATTCCAGAAATTAATAAAAGTACCTAAAGCAACAATCCTAGAAGTATGTTCAAGAATAGTGTCAAAAAACTGTTTAATCTCGACCCAAATAGAGGAGGACCTATAAGTCATTCTAAGCTTGTACTTTGATTTAAGAACTTTGGCTTTCAAGAGAAGAGACCAAAACTTATTACTATAAGCGAAGTTCCAAGTAAGCTTAAGAAGATACGCGTTATTTTCATGATGAAAGTTAATAAATTTCAATCCTCCATTCTCAAGAGAAAAACAAATCTTAGCCCAATTAATTGTAGCTATGCCTTTTTCCATAATATCACCAGTCCAAATAAAATTTTTACACCATTGTTCAACTTGCTTAAGAATAGAAAACAGACCATTTATACATATTAAAACTATAAACTAGAAAGCCAGTAATCACCGTATTAACCAACCCATCATGTTAAGAGGTTTTCCTTTCCAAGATGTTAGCTTCAATTTGACTTTATCAGCCAAAGGTTGAAGAAATTAATACTTTGGAGCACCAACATAGATAGACACCCCTAAATAATTAAAAGGTAAATAACCATGACTGTAAGAAAGAAGAAATTGAATTTTGGTAACAAATCTTGCAGAAGTGTCCATGCTAAAAAAAGCTACTTTTAGAATTATTAACATATACAAGAAAAATCACCATATGTTTTAAGAAAGATAATCAAATTTCTAAGAGACTTATTATCTGTCCTACAAAAACAAATATGTCATCAACGTATAAAATATGAGAGGGAGTGATATAATCTTGCAGACTAGTCATATACTGAATCTTCTTATCATTCACAACCTTAGAGATACCTCTACTTAAAACCTTCTCAACGAGACAGATAAGTAAAAATGATAAAAATGAAGCTCATTTTTTAATATACTTACATGTATCAAAATTATAATAAAATATGGTGGAAAATCTCACTCTCTCTTTCTTAGTTTCTTAAAAATTATTATAATAAAATCATTAAATAAAAATTAACTTTAAAAATAAAAAGTATTTAATCACTATGTTAACTAAATTATATTTATTTTAAATATTAAAAATTATTGATATTTAAAATTATTTTTATTATTAGTAAAATTTATAAATGATTTTTTATATTAATATTTAATTAGTGACTAATTTAGAATATAAAATATTAATAATTAAAATCTTGATAACTAATTAAATATTAATTTATAAATTTTATTAAATAATAGAAACTATATTAAATATCTAAAAGAATTTTAATATTAGAATAATATTTAATTTAGTCAACGTTATTAATTATTTTTTTTCATTAAAATTTAGTTATATTTAATGAATATTAAAAAATTATAACAAAAATAAAAATAATACATACTTTTTAACTAAAAAATATAGAATTAAAAATAAAATTCTAATTTTACTTTTTTAATTAGTATAAAAATATCCTTCATAAAACTTATTTCTTTGTTTTCCCTTCATTCAAATAAATAAAAAGAACTAGAGTGTAAAACTTAGTTTTCCCTGACCTAGTTTGAGTGATTGTTTTGTTTGGAAGTACAGTGTAAAACTTAAACATAGCTTTCAGCATCCAAAACACCATGTTAGTTTTGTGCAGAAGCAGCAGCAGCCGGAATCAAAGTAATCTATGTGTGACTGAACACAAGATCTTTCCATTAGATCTCAGCACTCTCATTTTCAGTGTTGTTTTCTTTGTTTTGAGAGGGATTGGAGTTTCATTGATGTGGCGTAGAAAATGAGGAGGAAGAGTATAAAACATTCAGTTTTGTCTTTTTCTTTTGGCCACATTAACAGTGAAATTAAGAGTGAACAGTGTGCATTAAACCAGAAAGGGACAGAAGCTACATCAAAGTCAGCTTATCCCTTTAATTACAGATACGCCTGGATTGTAAAATGACGTCTCAGATTCAGATTTCATAAGATTTTTGTCTCCTCCACGTGCATCTACCATTTATTTCATCACCATCAAGCTTTGTAGGATTTTCTTGTCACTTCACACACACTACTCTTTCTTTTTAACTTTTCTTCCCATCTTCCTAGTAACATACAATGCATGCATGTTGGTCAAACTATAATGTATTTCAACCTAATACTATACCACATGTTCAAGTCGGTTCATCATGTCTCTTACTTTATTATGATACACCCACACTTAAAAGGTATAAATAATTATATGTGTGAAAAATAAACTTTATAGTAATTAAAACTGAATCATTCTTAATAAACTTGTTATTATTAGAATAGTACTTAAATACTTTATATTTAGTAGGGTATGTGCCACATATGTTACTTAATTATGGGTAGAAATAATTAATGTAATAAATTAGTTTAATTTAGAATATTTTGTATGGAAGAAAATATAAGATATTGAAATTTAGCCCTTTTCTATTTTTGCTTTTATTTAGGCTCTATTCGTTTTTTACTATCAAAATTTGTGCAAATAAATACTAGTGAGAAAAAATAACAAAAAAACGCAAAAACGAAAAGAATAAAAATTAATTAAAAAAATAAAATAAAAATATTGCAACATTTTTTTCACATTATTGTGAAGATTTATGAAAAAAAAAATTAATTATACATTTATTTATAATCAAATATTTATTATATAATTATCTATTTATTTATATAATCGATTGTGTAATACATGTTTACATATTGATTACATTTACATGTATAATTACTATATTAAATACATATTATATTTTTATATAATTATTGTTTATTTTTTATTTATTAATATTTATATTAAAATAAAAATAAAAATAATTAATTATAAAGTATAACATAATAAAAATAATAAAATACAAATAATAAAAATAATAAAATTAAAATTATTAACTAATAATAAAATTATAATTTTTTTATTTAGTTAGAATTAATTTATAATAATAAAATAAATTAGTTATTATATATATTATTTTATAATTTTTTAAAATTTAATCTCAATCTTTCTCTTCTCACTTTTAACTTTCTTTTTCTTAATCCAAAATGATCTTACTTTCTACAATTTTTTTCCTTCTTCCTACTTCTCAAATCATCTTTCAATTCAAAGAAAGTATTGGAAAAAATATCTAAAACTATATTAATTTTTTAAAATTCTTTCATCCATACTTGTAATAATATATATATATATATATATATATTTATTATTATTATTATTTTCTTTTCTTTTCTTTTCTTTTCCTTTGAAATTAAGAAATGTGTTAAGAAAAGATAAATTACCATGTTATTATACATAGTCACGCGGAGCCAATAATTATATATTCTAGTGCGGCAACCAAAAATATCACTACTTAAAATAAAGCTAAAATTTGATTGTTCATTATATACGTGATAAAATTAATATATTTTTTATGCACATAAAAAATATACAACTATGTGGAGTATATGAAATATTCATACTAGTCAACAAATGTAAGTAGTTAGCAAATGCAAGCCAAAAAAAAATTAAAAAAGTACAAAATTAATAGTAATCCTCAAAAAATAACATAAATAACATTTCTTGATTTTCAGAAGAAAAGAAAATCTAAAAAAAACACGAAATCACTAATAAGTCACTTATTCCTTCAATTCATTACTAAGGACTGACATTTTTTTGATGCCTTCAAAATATGGGATGGTTTTGATTGAGTAGAGAATCCCGCACCGTCATCTTAGTATCATATATGTTTGGATGTTTTTATGCTTTTAGAAATAAGGGTTAGCAAGACATTACACTTTTACGAAAAAGTACTTTTTATATTAGTCATTTTATGGAGGGCAGTGCCAATACAAAACGACATGAAAGATCTATTTAGTGTTGGTCAATCTTTCCTTTTAAAAGTGTTTGTCTCTAGATAGTTGAGATGTTTTTGTAGTTTTTATCCTCATATATACATATGTTGTCTTGTATATAACTACTTTGGTGACCCTCAAGTGCTTCTTTATATATAATAAGTTTTGTCAATAAAAAATAATATTGGTCATTTTGGATATCAATATAGATGTAACTAATAAAAAGTATGTGAGCATATGCATTGGTTATTAATACATGTAGAAACACAAAATGTTTTATACTAGTAATAATTATTTGATTTATCCTGAAATTCACTTTGTATAATTGTAAAAATTTGTAGATAGTTAGAGAATCAGATATATTTTCTTTTCAGCTAAATTAATTTAAAAATTCTCTTAAACATTAATATATTTTAAAGTATATTTGCTTGTTTTTAGGATAAGATTGAAGTTTCTCAAACTATTTTCGATTATTAAATATTTAACTTATCTGGTGGGTAACTTGTCTAAAGCTTATATGAAAAATGATATGTTGGATTTCAACGTGATTAAGGTTTTTGGTATTAATACTCGTACTGGTAAAGTTCTTTGTCATTTTCCTATGAGATGAGAGTTCCCTTCACTATGTTAGGTTAAAATTAACATTGATGGGGCTGCTAGGGGATATCCTGGTCTTGCTACTTGTGGATGTATTTTTCGTGGGGGTATGGGATAATTTATTGGAGTTTTCTCTGCGTTCCTTGAAGTTCAAACTGCTCTAGCTGCTGAGTTTTATGGGGTTATACATGCTATGGAGGAAGCTCAAGAGATGGGGCTTACTAATGTCTGGTTGGAATGTGATTCTGCTTTGGTTTGTGTTGCGTTTACTGCTAGGACAAATGTTCCTTAGATGCTTCAGAATCGGTGGAATACTTGTCTTAATTATTGTGGGAAGATCAGGTTTAGGGTTACTCATATTTTTCGTGAAGGAAATATGTGTGCTGATAAGTTGACTAATTTATGATTTATTCATAAAGAATCTTTTCATTGGTATAATAGGCTTCCATCTAGTTTGTTCTTAGAATTCTTTATGAATAGGTATAGTCTACCTATGTATCGTTTTTGTTAACATATGAGTTTTGGCATAGTCTCCCATATTTTTGTATTTTCCTTCTTTTTTCTTTTTTAATAATACTTTTTTTTATGTGATGACAAATGATGGTTGTTACTTGAGGTGTTAGCCTAACTGAGATGTCAAGTTATATAGTGATGCCTAACATGAAAACATTTTTATAAAAAACTATATATATTTTAAAGCAGTAAATATGATGAAACGATAAGGTGTGATTTTGATCTTAGTATGAAAATTCTTTAAAACAATTTATCAAAAAAATGTACTATCAAAAAATATAATAATAGTACTTTAGAGTTTTTTTAAACAAAATTGTGATATTTTTAAGTTTTGAGTCAACACCCATATCTCTATTTGATGTTATTCTTTTGCCAAATCAAGTGATTTTAAAATCTATACTTTTTGTTTGTAATGAAAGTAATGTGCATTCAGAATGTTAACTCAAAATTATAATTACTACTACAACTACAATTTTATACAAAACAAATATATAAAATGAGTGAGTTACCTCAAAGTAGTGAAAATGGATTGCGGTAGATGATGTAGTGACGACTCATGAAGCGTGGAAGAGGGGTTTGTGTTATAATGATCTAAATCTTAACACTATACACTAATTATTTTCTATGTTTAATATAAGATATCACTAAAATAAAATTATTAAATAATAATCAAATTTAAAGATAAAAAATAATTAGTCATTATATTAACTAAATTAAACACTATTTTAGAGATAAAAAATTATTGATATCTAAAGTGATTTCTATTATTAATACAAATTTATAAAATGATTTCTATATTAGTATCTAAATTACCTACCAAGGTTTTAGTTACTAATATTTTAGATTCTAATTAGTCTTTAAAATACTAATAGATACTAATTTACCATATAAAGTAGTTAATAGCTAAAATCTTGGTAGCTAATAATGAATGGATACTAATTTATAAATTTCTATTAATAATAAAAACTACTATAGGTACCAATAATTTTTTAGTTTATAAAATATATCTGATTTAGTTAATATAATGACTAATTATTTTGATATCTAAAATTAAGTTGTATTTAATAATTTTTTTGTAAAACATTTTATAGTGTGAAAAATCTTGAGAATGAAAGAGAAGTGGCAATACAAAGATAAAGATAATGAGTGGAAGAGAGAAGTTGGGGTAGATGACTAGATTAGTAAGGAAAATTTTTAGTGCGAAAAATGGCAACAATTAGGTGTCAATGGAGGTGAAAGAAATAAGGTTCACAAATGGAAAAAAATGGGCAAGTTTGATATAAAGGAGATTTGTGTAATAATTCTCTAAGGAGAGAAACACACACTATAATAATAAGAAAATCATAAAATCAAAATAATTAATTACTATATTGACTAAATTAAAGTTAATTTTATAAACTAAAAAATTATTAGTATCTAATTTAATTTTCATTTATTAATAAAAATTAATTATAAAGTAGTTTCTAAATTGTTATCTAACCATTAATTACCAAAGTTTTAGTTACTAACTACTTTATATTCTAAATTAATCTCTATTAGTCTTTTAGAGACTAATCTAGAATATAAAATATTAGTAGCTAAAATCTTGGTAGCTAATTTAGATACAAATTTAGAAACCATTTTATAAATTTTTATTAATAATAGAAACCACTTTAAATACTAATACTTTTTTAGTTTCTAAATTAATATCTAATTTAGTCAATATACTTAATATATTGACTAATTATTTTTCTCTCTAAATTTGATTACTATTTAATTATTTTTTATAGCAACATTTTAGTGTCTTAGAAAATTACTTCTTATTACTCTCCTTGTAACCTAGATAGAAAGTGAATATTACATTATATAATTTCTACATTAGTTATGAGAAAAATTGTAGCAAAGTTTCACTTTCTACATTAATTACAAAAAGAACTAATATATAGAAAATACGTTAGATATTTATAAAAATATCATTTGTGTTTTTTTTTTTTTATTAATTTCTTGTAAATTAGTATTTTATGGGTGGTGTAATTTTGTTTTTAACTATAGTTATTACTTTTTTTTATTCCATTTAAGAATTTAATTCATAATATTTTTATACTTTTATATTTAGAAATTTTTTAGAGAATTAGGTCTAGAAAACTCATTTTAATTAGGAACAAATCTTATCCACTAAGTGTGTATAAATGTAATGCCACCTCGGTCATTGCACCTTTCATTTATCACCTCACTCTCTAAATAATTTTGTCTCTCCCTTTAACATCTCTTTCAAAATTCTTATTTCTTTTAGAATCTAATTACACCTAGTAGTTGAGAAGTTGGAGATGATTCCTAACCGATCTTTTTGAATTGTTTAAAAGTTGTATTGTTAAACTTGTTTTGAATAAAATCTTTGAAAATAGATTTAGTTTTGTTGCATGAGGTTGATTTTCTTACATTTTTGCTCAAGCAGAGGATTCTCACTAAAACAAAAATAGAACAGAAATTCATGTTTTTTCTCTATACTACTTTAGCTCAAGCGATGCATTTTTCGCTTAATTGAAAATAGATTTGAAAATCAACCTTACAACCCAACCTCTACTCTCAGCTAGATTTTCGTTCAAGTGAAGAATTTTTTATGTAAAAATTTTATGTTAGGTATCACTATGGAAATTGACATCTTAGCTAGACTGACACCCCAAATTTTAACAATCATCTTCCATCACATGAAGAGAAAAATAATATTTAAAAAATAAAAGAGAATACAAGCAAGTATGGTGGGACTAGGACAAAACTCATACATAAGAAAACAACACAAAATTAAACCAAACAAAACATAGGTTTTTACACCTATTTTGAAAAAACTCTAAAATCATACTAGGAGGCAAATTGTTATGCCAAACCCAATCTTGTTGATGAATAGAACATAAGCTAGCTAACTTGTCTCACAATGATTTCCTTATATGAAAATATGAGAAACTTTAAAAGTGATTTTTTGACAAAACCAAAGTCATTTCCTCCACCCGTTTCTGAGAGATCAAGACACCAACTTACTATCATGAAAAGCAATACAAACCATAAACGAAACATTCTCAAGCCATAAAGTATTATAATTTCTTTTACTGGCCTCTTCAATAGTAAGGATGACACCCATGAACTCATCATATAAAGAAGACTCCCCAAGATACGTAGAAAAACCACCAATATACTTGCCCATACAACCTCTACAAATCACATCACAAGTAGCACTACTAGAGGAATCCCTAAAAGTCCCATCTGGATTAACCTTAAACCTATTGGGAGAAGGAAATCCCCAAACCACTTACATGAAATTAAGAGATTTTCTACTTTGTATACTGATACCAAAAACTTCAAGGACAGAAAAATCATAAATTTCATTCCTCATAGTTTTATTGGAGATATTACCTACAATCCTAATATAATCTTTGATCAAATCAATGGCCAAAGATATGAATATTCTTCTTAAACGAGCATGGTGTCTCATCCTCCATATGATCTAGATGATGGACGTGACAACAACCAAATAAATGAATTTAACCAAAGGACTGCCCTCAGATTTGATAAACACAATAAGATCATCCACTGAAGAAAAAATAGCAGTAGGAAATATCTATTGAAGCCAAATCCAAATGTATGTGGTAGTAGGACACTCAAAGAAGAGGTGTTGAACAGATTCCTCGTGCTTTTCACACAAGGAGCACATGGAGCAGATATAAATGCCTCTACTCTGAATAGTTTTATCAGTGGAAAGCCTCCAATGAAGAATTTTTGAAAGCACTAGGGATCTAGCATGGGGAATATAAGGACACCAAATTAACTTACCCCAATTACAAGAGTTACCTGGCTTAGCGAGGAAGTTGTGAGCAGATTTCAGGGAAAAACGACCATTCTCCTCTAAAGTCCAGTTAGGCACATCGTCATCTTGAAGAATGATCAGGTCTTTAAAAAGACGTGCAAAAGGGAGAAGAGAAACAAATTCATGCCAAGAATTACCATTCCAAAACTTGAGAGACATTAGAGATCAAATTGACCCTCTCCCTGTAAGGTATACCTACAAAAATAAACAAGTAGCTAGTCTGGAAAGCACCATAAATCATTCCAAAAATTAATACTCGTACCTTTCCTAATCGTCCAGTAAGTGTGTTCAAGAACCAAATCATAAAATTTCTTTATACCAAACCAGATAAAAGAAGATTTATGAGGATACATTTTTTTATATTTAGAGCTAAAAAAACCTTGCTTTTAAGAGAAAGGTCCAAGGTTTGTTGCTATAATCAAAATGCCAAGAAAATTTCATAAGATAAGCATCATTCTCAGTTTGTAAATTGATGACATTAAGCCCATTATAAGCAATAGGTGAGAACAACTTATTCTAGTTGAACATGGTAGAGCCTTTCATCATGATATCCCCTGTCCAGATAAAGTTTCTAATCCATTTATTGATTTGCTTAAGCAGAGAAGACGACCATTTATAAAAATTAAAATTGTAAGAGAGGACACCAGTGACAACGGTGTTGAATAACTGAATCCTTCCCATCATACTCAGAGATTTACCTAAGCTCAAGTTTCACCTTATCCGTCAGGGTTGAAGAAATCTAGCTTTAGGCATACTAGCAAAAATAGGAACCTTTTCCCAAGTAGTTAAGGGGCAAAGTGCCTTGATTGCAGTTGATAATCTTATTAATTTTCCTATTAAAACCAATAGAAGGGGCAGTAGTATAGAAGTTACTTTTATTATGATTCACAAACTGACCAGAAAAAGGGTCATATTGATCCAAGAAGTGCTTCGGGTTCTTGACAATTTTAATATCTTCCCTATAAAAAAATATATGTCATATGCATATAAAACATGGGAAGGGATAGAATAACCTATAGGGCTAGCCATATTCTACATTTTCTTTTCAATAATCATATTCGATTCACTCAAGCAAATTTTTCTTCTTCTTCTAATTTCTTTAATGAATTGAATGTGAATGTTTTTATAAATGCAAAATGAATATCGATTTGTATATTTAATTGATTTGTGGTTTTTCTTAAAGGAGTTATATTGTATCACAAATTTGGGATTATATAAGAAACCACTGTTTGAGTTGTGTATTAAGTAAGATACCTGTGTTATAATGGAGATCTCCTTGTTTCACTAATGGTGTAAGTTACATAGACTAAGATATTAGATGGTGAGAAGTTGAGGGATAGTTCTGCACTTGTGACATGTGTAGATGTGTAACTTAGGTTGCATTAAACTTACCTTAATCAATTACTTTGAGTTTGTTTGTTAATCTAAATCTTGGATTGGATCAGATGTTAGTCTTTGTTATGACACACTTAATACAAGTCTTCCGAAAAGTGTCAGTTGATATTTCATTTGTTGAATATCCTTAATGTATGGATCCATGTGTAATCTATATGGTTGTTGTATGTTGGCATTTGAATGAAATTGAATTGTTGTGGTTTTTTAATTAAAACACTAAGAGAAATTGTCCATTTACATACCGATTATTACATACAGATCCAAATCTGTATGTAAAGTGAACATTACATACGGATATTTACATACAAATTTAATTCAGTATGTAAATAGACATTACATACGGATTTTTCCGAATAAAAATGATTACATATGGATTTTTCCGTATATAAGAATAAAAGTGAATACATACGGATTTTTCCATAAGTAAACCAAAAGTGATTATAGACGGATATTTACATACAAATTTAATTCAGTATGTAAATAGACATTACATACGAATTTTTGAGGAAGGAGACTTAGTTTGGCTTCACCTTTGCAAAGATCGATTTCCAACTCAAAGGAAGTCCAAACTAAGTCCCCGAGGTGATGGACCCTTTCAAGTCCTCAAGCGAGTCAATAACAATGCATACAAATTGGACCTACCTCTTGAATATGGAGTACATGACACTTTTAATGTAATTGATATTTCTCCATTTGTAGGTACCAATGACGATGAGGACGAGCTGGATTTAAGGACAAATCCTTTCCAAGGGGGAGGGGATGATGGAGGAGGGCCAAGCTCACCACACTATGAAAGCCAAGTTCCAAGTCTAGACCGTCTAGACCCATGTGGGGAGCGTCTAACACAAGATGAGGGACGGCTACAAAAGGAGCGTCTAGGAGGAAGCCTAGACCGTCTAGGACCTATCACTAGGTCCATGACCAAGCACCTTCACGCACAAATGGGTCAAGCAACGGATTGGAGGGAGAAGAACTTATACATGCTACATGGAGGCCCATTAGGGGTGGCTTAGTAGTTAGTGTAGTGTTAGAAAGCATAAACTTGTCTTATATGTGATTTACCCTAGATTTTGTGCACATTCTAGAACTTTGCCTCACATGGCCGGCCATGTGCCCATGTGCTCCATGTGGAGTAATTTCCATTTCATTTAGGAAGCATTTCATCTTCTCTTAGCTTAGGATTTACTGCCTCCTTAGCCTATAAAAGGAGAAGCCCATCACTTGTATTTGGAAGATTAATGAGAGTAATGTTATGCTGCCAACATTGTGCCATACATTGCTTTTGCCTAGTTTCTAGGACCTAATCTTCATCTTCATCACCTACCATAGGGCTGGCCGAACCTCCCTTCTTCCATACTCATCATGCACCTTCAAGATCACCATAACTCCTAGGAGGATCTTGCACATCTCAATCCATAGCTTCCGCACCATTTTTCACAACATTCAAGAAGAGCTCCATGAGAATGCCATCAATGCAGATGAGAGGAAATGTGATGACATGTACCGACATCCAGGTGATTTTATTCAGTGGAAGAAATTTGATTATGAGTTTCCATAGTTTGGTAAAGAATAAAAAAATATCTGACTTGGTTTAGCTACAAACAGAATGAATTTGTTTGGTAATATGAGTACAAATCACAGTTCATGGCCTGTTTTACTAGTTATTTACAACTTACCTCCTGGATTGTGCATGAAGCGAAAATACATGATGTTGTCTATGATCATATCCGGTTTGAAACATCCAGGGAATGACATAGATGTTTATCTAAGTCCCCTAATTGAAGATTTGAGGTTAATGTGGGACCAGGGTGTTGAAGTATTTGACGAATTTGCTAATGAAACTTTTAAGCTTCATGCCATGTTATTTTGCACCATCAATGACTTTCCGACATATGGTAACTTATCAAGTTATAGTGTTGAGGGTCATGAAGCATGTTCAATATGCGAAGAAGACACTGCTTCTCAACAATTGAAACATGGAAGGAAGATAGTATATCTTCGGCATCGGAGGTTTCTTAGAACTCATCATCTTTACCGGAGGTTGAAAAAAACCTTTAATGGTAACCAAGAGACTAGTGGTCACTAACTCCATTAACTGGTGTTGAGGTTTACGAAAAGGTAAACATAGACCACACCTTCGGTAAGTAAAGAAAAAAAGTGCGACAAACATTTGGAAGAAAAAATCAATCTTCTTTGATCTTTCGTACTGGTCGAGGTTAGAAGTCAAACATTGCATAGATTTAATGCATGTTGAGAAGAATGTGTGTGATAGCCTAATTGGTACACTACTTAACATTAACGGGAAGACAAAGGGTGGTCTAATGCTCGTTTAGATTTGATTGAGATGAACATACGAGGCGAGTTGACACCCATAGAAATGGGTAAGCGTACATATTTTCCCACAGCCTATTACACCATGTCAAAAGATGAAAAAATTAGTTTTTGTCAATGTCTAAAGGGTGTGAAAGTGCCACAAGGACATTCCTCAAATGTGAAGAGCTTGGTGTCAATGCAAGATTTGAAGTTAATTGGGTTGAAGTCTCATTATTGCCACATCATGATGCAACAGTTGTTGCCGATAACTATTTGTGGGATCTTTCCAAAAAATGTTAGACATACCACAACCCGTTTGTGCTTATTCTTCTCTTCCATCTGTTGTAAAGTCGTTGATCCATCAAAACTAGATGAACTTCAAAATGAAATTGTTGTTATCTTGTGTGAATTGAAGATGTTTTTTCCTCCATCTCTTTTTGACATCATGGTTCATCTAGTGGTGCATCTGGTAAGAGAGGTTATATTATGTAGACCAATGTACTTAAGATGGATGTATCGGTATATGAAAATTTTGAAAGGTTATGTGAAAAATCATTATCGTCCAGAAGCTTCAATGATTGAAATGTACATAGTTGAAGAAAGTATTGAATTTTGTTCAGAGTACATGTCAAAAGCAAATCCAATAGGTCTTCCAGCTAATTCATGGCACTACAGGCGCTCTACAAGTAAATGTTTACGTGGGGTGAATATTGTAAGCAAATATCGATCAGAAGTCTTGCAAACACATTTGTATATATTGAATAACACAGATGAAGTTATACCTTACATAGAAGCTCATAAAGCCATTGTGAAGGCAAATAACCCAAGACAAGCAGAGAAATGGATCTTGATGGAACATAATAGAACTTTAATGCCTTGGTTTAAAGATGTGGTGTTAAAGGATTAAACGACATTAGAGACCTTGACCTGGTTGGTTGGTGGATTGAAGTTTGATGTCATTTCATGTAAAGCGTATGAAGTGAATAATTGTATATTTTACACGAAGTCTATGGATGAAAATAGTACAGTTCAAAATTTTGATATTACTCTTGAAGTCGAGTCAATGCAGTTTTCGACTTCGAAAGATACAAATCCAGTACTTGGATCAATGACATACTATGGGTTTATAGAAGAGATATGGGAGGTTGACTACACTAAGTTTTCCGTTCCAGTTTTCAAGTGTAAATGGGTTGACAATAAAAGTGGGGTTAAAATTGATGAATCAGGAATCACACTAGTGGACTTTCGAAAGATAGGGTATCAAGATGAGTCATTTATAATGGTTCAACAAGCATCTCAGGTTTTCTACGTGAAAGATCCTACGTCAGAACATTGGTATGTCGTTTTACACAGGAAAAAACAAGGGGAGGCCATAAATGATATTGAAAATGGTGACCCCCGTTCATTCACACCAATGATAATTAATAAAGATGAAGATGTACTTTATGATGTACATGCAACTCGTAAAGACCACAATGAAGGAATTTACATATGAACATTCAACCCACATGCAACCCGTAAATACGCATTTAGAATTTTATGTATTTTTTTATATGATTTTAATTCGATGAAGATTAACTTATGTTTGTTACCTAATTTTTTTAACACATATATGGATGACGATCAGACTCCAATCAGATCCCGATCCGGACAAGGCAACAGAGGAAGAAACGTGTCACATTGAAACGTGTTGCTGATGAGAAGAAACGTGTTGGCATTGACATCAATACTGGAGTGGCCTTTGGTCCTAATGCATATGAGTTTAATAGCTATCTTGGAGTTGTTTCTCATGAAAGGCTCTCCATTTTGATTAATTCATGGGATGACGTATCAGAGATCGATCACAACATGATCTGGGAGGATGTTCTAGTAAGCTTTACATTATTATTGTTACCATATAATGTTTTTTAATATTCATTGATTAATTTTAATTTGGTGATCTTATTTTGCAAGCAAATTTTAAAATTCCTGATGTAGAACCGCTTCTATAAAAAATTATATCCAACATCGGATTTAAATTTCGTCACTTTAAGTCAAGACTGACTTCGAGATATATTTTTGGCGACCTTAAAGGCGAAAGTCCATGTTTAAAGTACAAATATATTGATGAAGAGACATGGCGTCCTTTTAAAGAAAGCCGTGAAAATGAAGCTTGGATGGTAAGTGAAGTTACTTAACTATTTTTATTTATATAACATTAATAAGTTTATCTTATTTAATTCAGTTTGTTCATTTCAATTATGACAGGATCGTCGGAAGAAAGCTCAAGAGATTGTTACCCCACACGTACTATCTTGTTCGGTGTATCGAAAGCTTGAGCAATCACTGATGGTGGAAAATGAGCAATCTAGACAGGGGACGTCGTTTGAGAGTGTGGAAACAAGGGTACTTCTCCTCCATCACCACCTTTTTACCATGTAAAATGGAAGAGGGTCCGAATTAAAAAGTCGGGTGCACCAAGTTCTAAGCAATTAGGGGTTATCATCGAAAAAATTGTAAGTTATTTTTAGACTTTTTTCATTTATTTTAAAGCATTAATTATATTAAAAACTGATATGATTTTTGTCTCTTGCAAGATTCCTTGGAATCCCAAGGTAATTTTGTTCTTAAAGATCGTCACGATATCCTGGTTGAAGCAATTGGACGACCTGAGCACTGTGGTCATGTTCGTGCAGCTGGACAAGGGGTTGGAATTAAACTGTATTTTGGAGTTTCACAATGACACTCATCCTCCTCCCCCAAAGAGAGCAAAGCAGAAATGAAGACTAAGATATGTGAAGAATTAATGGAGGAGATGAGAAAAGAGACTAATCGGATGCGGCTAGAGTTGCGACAAGAGTTTCTATCGTCCCCTTGTTAGTCCCACTCCCAAATTAGACTTTGTGTTGAGTCGATTCAACCCCTTGTTAGTCCCACTCCCAAGAGCACAAAGGGGAGTTGTGCGGCTCCTACAACATCAGGGGAAGATATAATTGGGCAGACGAAGGAATGTGAGCTACTGGTAGTGGGAGGCAAGCTTCCTCAGGTGGTGGCCCTTGGAAAAGTCTACAAAGAGATCACCACCTTACATAACGTTCCTCTCTCCCCTGATGCAGCGAAGGTAAGAATTGAAAAAGTATGAGTACCTGATGCCCATGTTCCACTACCTTCAGATGAGGTAATCACTGTGGCCGATGCATATTAGACATTCGTTGCCTGACCCAGACACCTCATTCGAATTATGCTAGAACCTCATGTAATAATTTCATTTCATTATATTAATTTATATTTAAATTTATATATTACATATAATTTAATACAAATGTTCTTTATTTTGTAGAAACCTCGTCGGAAATCAAGTTCGGAAAAGAAGCACGAGGTTCCAGTTTACAATCTTATAGCTTCCTTAGTTGTAACTGCTAGACAGATTGGTTCATATCCTTTTGAAGTTCCCTGGGATGATATGTTTTTCCAAGTAAACATTGAACTACCACTGTACATATACATGACAGATTTATTAGAATTTGTAGTTGGGGATCAAGAGCTTAATATAAATATAATTCAATTTTTTATTATGTAAGTATCTTTACCTATATTTCAATTTACTTTATGTTAAATTATTATTGATTATGCTTTAACTAATAACTTGTAGGTTTTTGCATGGAGTCTGTCTCACTGAGGAGAAGGAAAATGTGTATGGATTCTTAGATCCTGCATATACTAATCCCACTATAGCAAAGGCAACTGAGACCCAATCATACATCACTAACACCCTGGAAAAAGATGGAAAACAAATTTATTTATGCCCTTATATTAATGAGAAGTTTAATTGTATGTTGTCAATTATTACTATTTCATGTTTTAAATATTTACTAACTCTTTTCATGGATGATATAGGCGTAATTGGCAGTTACTTGTCTTATCAATGGTTGATAAGACTGTTGTGTGGTTCTGTTCCCTACACAAGAAGATATCCCCAAGTCTTAAAAATATCATTGATATGTAAGTACACTATAAACTTAACTCTGTATGTTACTAATTAACCATCTACTAACGAGGTTTTTTGTATTAACCATCTACTAACGAGGTTTTTTGTATTAACCAGCTCATGGCGTGGATATAACATCCTAAAAGGTCGATCCAGTTCAAATAATTTGAATTGGAAAAGAATAAAGGTTTTTAATTTTTTTCTTTCTCTTTTCATTGTTTATCAATATACTAACTTTTACTTTTTATTGAATTATAGTGTAATAAACAACCGGAAAGTTATGAGTGTGACTATTACGTTATGCAATGGATGATTACCATTGTAGACTAGGCCTTAAAAGTTATTGGAAAGAGGTAACATGATATGTTAAATTATTTTTATAATTCTTGAACATATATGTATCTTAAAACTAATTTATGTCAACCATATTTTGAAATGCAGTTCCTCACGAATGAAGCACCAATGACTTCGGATGCCATAGCATACATGAGACATTCTTGGTCTACATATTTCATAAATTTTTATAACTCTATGATAGTTGATCAATAGTGTAGGGATTATTATGTAATTTGATTAGTGTTTGTAATACATTTTAATCAATATATATTTGATTCTCTGAATTTATGTATTTGTCTGGCTGGATATATATAATTGAACAAATTAATTTATATGAGAATTAACACTAAACAAATTGCACTAAAAAAGAAAACCACTATTTACAAGGGCGACTATACAACCGCACTTGTATCTCTTTGATTTAAGAATACGTGCTAATCAAATGCAGCTATATAACTGTTCTTGTAAATGTAAAATAGCCGCCCTTGTTTTGCCTTTCTGCACTAGTGAATACTTAATAATATTAATATTAATAATAAGTATAATAAAAATATTAATATGATAAAAAAACTTGTTTAGTGTAGTGGTTAAAACTTCTTTAATCACTTAAGGACTTTACTTCGTGTCCCGTCCTTATTAAATTTTTTTTGTTCCACTTAATCTCCAAAACTTTTATATTTTTCAATTGAGTCATACAATTTAATTTTGTTATTTTGTTGTCAATTGAGATTTAGTACACATTACCTTACACCACCATCAATGTTTACATATCTTCAAATGATTGATTTTATTTTTGTTTTAGTATTTAATTTTTTTTAAAAATGAAATAATGTAGTTTCATGAGAAGGGAAGAAGAATAACATAATATTTTGTAGTCTTCTACAACTTTTAGCAAGAAACACATAAATAAATATTGAAGATGTTTCATTGATCTTCTCCTAATTGTCAATACATACACCACATCTTCTTGCTCCACCGTATTCTGTACCTACAAATGTTTCGGTTAATGGACGTCATCGACATCGTGGTGCTTGACAAAGAGGAAGAACATGTAGTCTCCAGCATAATACCATAAACTTGAACAAAAATAAAAACAACTTTAAAACTCTATTATCTTTAAAAAAATAACATTATTTTTTTTAACTAAATATTAAAACAAAAACAAATTATGACTGGGAAGATATGCAAACAATGATGATGCAAGATAAAATCACATCATTCAAGTTATCCATAAAATTAGATAATAGAAACCCAATTAAAAAAAAAAATTTAAAATATTTAGTAGAATAATTCTTTTTATAAGAATTTAATTACAACACTCAACTTTATGAAAAATATTTTTTTTATCTTTTATTTTTCTGCAGACACATAATCAATAACTTTACAGTGTTGCGTCATCCTAATTAACAACAAACTTATACAGTGTTGCGTCATCCTAATGAGATACAATATTTTAATAAGTCCTAATTAAAAAATATTAAAATCTATAAAAAAAATGAAAGTAAAATTTTTGAGTAAAAATGCAGAAGTTGAGTACTAGATGCATTTTGAGTGAAAGTAAAAATAAAATGAAAGACTTAGAGACAGGAGAACAATAGCCGGAAGAAAAATGTGAATTTTGTCTGATTGCAAAGTGGCGAAAGCCGGAATTCCCAAGCGTGCAACAAATGTATGGGAAGAGGTGGAAGCACACACGTGCAGGATTTTGTTCATGTCATGTTCTGCAAACAAACCTCAATAATTGAAAAGCACCTCCCATATTTAAATGGGGCAGGTGGAGAAGAAAATAAAATTATAAATAAAGAAAATAAAAAAACAATTAACAATAGGTAGGATGAAGCTATATTGTCGCTACACCCACCTAGATACGTGTTTTCTTTTTCTGTTTTCTATTTTTGGTTTTCGTTTGTGGTAACTACTGTCTTCATCTGCATGCTGCTGCTGCTGCGTCTGCGTGTGTGGTTCATTCACTGTCACAGCGACATCAAAGCAAAACAAAACCCAGAATCTACGGAATTTTATAATTAATTACTAATCACTATAATATCATGTTTTATTTATCTCCGCATAAACACGTAACATGTAACTATGTATGTGTTGTGTGGTCAGAGGTTAAGTCCCCTCTTGCGGCTCTCGGACACGTACACGCCCCACAAACTCATCTTTTTTGGATCTTTTATGTCTCTGCCAAATCTCTTTCTTTTATCTCATCTCACTCATCAAAATGCAATTTTTTAATGTCACTAACTTCTCCTCCATTTATCTTCTTATACTATTAGGATTCATCTCACACAATTAGCTAAATTAAGCTGTATAAAAAATTAAACTACTGTTAATAATTTACAACATTAAAGAATATATTTAAAAATGACAGATTGATTCTTAGTAGTTCAAATAATTTAAATATTAAGTAATTTCGTAGTCTTTCTAAGCAGCTTGCTTTTTAAATTATAATAAAATTTAATTTAGGTTTAATTAAATTTCAATTTCTTTATAAATTTGCATATTTTTAATTTAGTCTCTATTAATTTATTTTATATATTAATTACTCAAAAAATTTACATTTTTCAATTAACTCCTTCTTGTTTAACTTTTTGGTTAACATAATGACTGGTATTTCATCCTATCATCTTGTTTATTTGTTTCATGTGTTAAAATTGTGATGTTTTGTTATTAATATAAAACGATTATTATCGGTTACATAAATAATGATGATATGAAAGTCATTGAAGAACATTGTCTAACATGAAAGTTTTTATATAAAAAAAAAATAATTGAAAAACATGATGGTTTCTTATCCAACATATTTTCAATTAACGTCGTTTGTTGTTTTATATTAATATTAATTAACCACGATATCATTTTATATTAATCACAAAATCTCACATTTTTAGTCTATATAGACAAGTAAGCAAAATAACAAGATAAAAAACAATCATGTAAACAAGTTAATAGAGAAGTTAAAAAATAGAAAATTTTAATCCTTAATACAGGAACTAAAAAGATAATAAGCCAAATTTTAAATACTTAATATACCAAAAGAGTTTAACAAAACTCAATAAAAATTATCCAAATTAACAAGTGAATTAAAACTTAATTAAAATTTTAATTTATTATATTTGACCAATGGAATTAAGTTGTATTGAATCACTTTGTTGAGTTTCCCTCTTACAATAATCAAGTTCAATTTATGTATTTGTACAACTTTAATGTTATTGTTATGAAAGATATTAATAAGTAATATCTATTAAGAAAATTTAGAAAATTTGACCCAAATGTATTCACAGATAATATATTGTCTGCAATATTTTTTATTTTATATATATTTGACCATCCACATTAGAGGATTGATAACTGTCGTTTTTCTGTCAAATTAATATGATTCTAGCGTAGACTTGTCTAACACTAGAGAGATGATAGTATAGTTGTGGTCAGATGATCCCAAGTTATCTCCCAACGAATCCAATAGTAAAATCAGTAGATCAGTGTTTAGAATCTATCTGCAAGCAATCAAAGTTGACAATAACAATAATTATAAAAAGGGTTGAGATAATTGTGCAGAAAATATAAAAGATATTAAAATAACAAATAAAAAGTGATTGATCCCAAGTTCTTCCACCATTGAATTCTTCATAGGTTCTCTAAACATTAATCTTTTCTCAATCCTCCAACAGAGTTAAACCAGATTGAACATGCACCAATCTAATTCAATTAAAACTCACTAGTAAAGCATGCGTCTACTGGTTTAATCAATACCCACTTTGTTCCATGCGTATACTCCATGGGAATGCTTATCTCCTCTCTCTTGAATTATGCGTCCAAGAAATTAATTAGAACAATGCGAACTAACTAAGAAACCAAAGTTTAAGATAAGGAAGACTCTCAATCATGCGTTCAAGTACAACCTCTCACAAAAACCAATTTTCCAAGAGATTAGACTATTAAAACAACTGTTATAAAGAATTAAAAATTAAAACTTTTATTGAACAAAACCTCAGAACTCAATGGGAATTACAAAAGAATCAACCAAAAAGGTTTAGCCTTCCATGCGGAGGCAAAACAAAAAAATTACAAAGAAGAAAAGAAACTAAGAAAACCCTATGAAGCTCTCCCTGTTTCTTTTTTATGCTTGTGTCCTTTTATAGGCTTTTATGTTCTAAGGATCTTGGGAAAATATTGTAGTTTTTATTTTGTTAACAATTTCCAAGTGTCCATCTTTCCAAAATTCTTGTATTTTGCAAATTATTTGCTTCCAATTTTGTTTATGAGATATTTTAGATTTTATTTTCTCTTTCTTCTCCTCAGAATTTGTTTTCTGTTTTGGTTCAAGAAACAACTTGAACTTTTGCATATTTGGTTTTTTCACAAAGGTAGATGCTTCCTCTGGATAATTTACTCTAAAAACACAAAATTAACAAAAAATAATAGTTAAGGCCCAAATAAACCCAATTATAAGAATATTAATTAAAATAATGAATTTATTTATTATTATAGTCCAATAATCTATGATTAAGGCTATTGAGTGTGAATAAATATATGCTCATCAATGATAATTAGGGATGACAATGTGAGGATGACCGATCCTCGACTCGATAAGAAAAAACATTAGGTCACTACCTATTTTAACCCAATAATTCACTTAACCCCCCTTACATAATCCACAGCTCGCACGAGCTAAGTACATGGTAGGGCAAGCGACCCACGTATGTTAAAACTTTGAAAATTTCTTCTTGCACTTCCATAATTTCTTCCTATACCCTCATACTTTCAAATATTCCTAAATTGTTCATTATAGATTCTACAAACTCACTTCCATAATTTCTTCCTACACCCTCATACTTTCAAATATTCCTAAATTGTTCATTATAGATTTTACAATGAAATACAAATTTGTATTCCGAATTTACAGTCCAAAATAATTGTGAGAAATTGCTTAACCAAGAAGCAAATTCTAATTTTTTTTAAAATTAAAAATTAAGAAAATTATTTGTTTGAATTTTAATTATAAAATTTAAAAATTTACTATAAACTAATATAAATGGTTGTTTTTAATTATATTTAATATCAAATATTATTATTATTAATAATTTATATAAAAGTTAAATATAACAGAAAATGAAGGAAATTTCAAATAATTAAAAAAATAATAATAATATTCAAGAAATTTTTTTTATATATATATAAGTATGCATAATTTATTAATTTAATCAATAACTTTATTGTGTTTAAATTAATGAAATATTAATTATATTAATTAAAATTGTTAATATATTATAACTATTTTATACTTTTTTACTATTTAAATAAAAATATGAATTTAATTTTAAAATACATGGACACTTTTTAAAAATCTCTATGAGAATATACCACCTATATGCTTAAGACCTTCGAAAGTGCATTTGTAAAGTATCATAAATATTTTGAACTTCATACCAAATGTGGAAGTGAATTTGAGAAGGTAAGAGAATTCACGAAGTTAAATTTTTTATTATTTATTTATAGAGAGAATATTTGAGTTTTCGATGATTTTGTCCTTCAATACTAATTATCCAATTTTTTTTGATAAATTGAACATTGTGGATTGTTGTTGCTAATGAAGACCCATACCTCCAAATAAATGACAACACATCAAATATTGTAGGATTCTACATGCATTTATCTAAAGTTGTGTTTGAATAATAGTTGTGCATGGGAGGGAAAACGTATTATGACAGTTGTAGTGACATATCATACATATAAATTTAGGCAAGTGATATGTGTGGATCATGCAAAATGAGAAGAGTGTCAGACAATGTGCGTCCGACAAGCAAATTGAGACATTTGTTACATGTCACACATGTGGGGTGAGATGTGTGTCAAGATAACTCTCAGTTTTTCAATATTTTCTAGATTAATTGTATTTCCTTGAGGTTTTTTTTTCTTCTTATTTTCTATTTATAGATTAGATTTGTATTTTCTTCAAAATAATAGAGTTTTTACAAAAAAACACCCAAAAATAACATCTTATAGCTTTTATTTTGCTTGAATTGTCTAACACGTGCTTTGATCATTTGAAAGGATAATTTATGAACTGATTTTGACCTTGGAAATCTTAATTGAAGATGAAGTAATGAAGACTGGAAACCAACACTCAAAGAGAAGAAATTATGCAGAAACCGACAGTAGACGGTCAATAGTTGTTGGTCAACCTGCACTAGACGGTCAACATTGCATTTATAGAAAAAAATTGATGTTGGCTTAGTTACTTTTCAACCGATGTTTGTGCCTGGTTGAAAATTTCATTCATTTGTAAATATTAGAACCATTATATATAGAGTAGAAGTAATACTGAAATACTTACATTTACACTTAGATACTTAATTAGTTAGTCAGTAGACGCGTTAATTTTAGTTTAAATTTTTTAGTTTTCTGTTGTATGACATTTTGTGTTCTAAGCAATCTATTGGAATTCTTTTTCTTCTTCTTTTTTGTTCTCACATTTTCTTAATTCTTATTTTGAAACAAAATCAATCATGAAAATGGATTTCAGTGATTCGAACACCATGTCAGACAACACTGTGTTTTTGCATTTTTCTCTTAAAAATATTTAAAAGAATTTATGTTTTCAATTGAAAATGGGTTTTAAGGACATACAAAACAAATTATTACTTTTATGTTTCTTCATTATAAGGAAACCTAGATTTAGGTCCCTTGCATTTCAAATAGAAGAACATTGAATCATGGTTTCGGTCCCTGTTTTTAATTACTGAAATGGGTTTCGTTTTGCTTTACTGCTTTTCTACTCAATTCATATTTGTTTACAAATCTATCATTGAATTTTGAAGTTTACATTTCCCTTTCACTTTCAACACATTCTAGATCATTCTTAATTTACAATTCATCATGCCATGTTTTACATTCATAGTTATTACAATTTTGCAATTTACATTTTCTACAATTTATCTTTTTTCCCTTTACGTTTTCAGCCATTTATCATTCTTGCAATTTAAGTTTAATTAATTTACATTTCATTGTAATTTACTTTTAACGTTCTTAATTTTATTATCTAAGTAGAACTATTGGATGTTTTAGTTAGCGATTTTTAACTAGAGAGTTCATTAGAGAATGAGATTTGGAATTGACCGCGAAATAAGATATTTACTTGATAATTTGAAATAGAAAAAGGAAACATTTTATAATTTTAAAACAATATCTTGAGGCAGATCTTGAATTTGATTTTGTACAAAGAAAAGAAGATTATACAAGAGATTCCAAAGGTTGAACAAGGGGTTGTGCTTTTGCATTGCGTTTCATAGCCACACAACACATGCTAAACCTAGTATTATTTCTTTTTTGTAATTTTCTTGTTTTTTTTTCCACATAGAAGGCTAAAACCTTATCGATGGATTCCCTTGTAATTTTCTATTCAATTATGAGGTTCTGTTTAGTGAAGTTTTGTTCTTCAATTATCTGTAGCAAATTATGCTTTATTTTTTTTTATCTTTTTGAAATCTAGTTTTTGTAAAAGGTTGTTATTGAACGTATGTTGAGGATTCAATTATTTTCTCTAATTTTGATTTCTAAGTTAGTTTGCATTGTTCTAATTAATCTTTTGAGCGCATGATTAAAGAGATAAAAAAGAAACATCTCATAAGTAGACACATGGGCACAAGTGGGGGTATTGAATACATCAGTAGACACATGTTTTGCTGATAAGATTAAGTTGAATTGGATTAACGCATGTTTGATTTAGTTTAGCCATGCGTGAAAATTGAAGGAAGATAATCTTTAGATAATCTATGAAGAATTCATTGGTGGAAGAACATGGGAGTCACCTACTTTCATTCATCTTACAACATCTATTAGATTTTCTTACTAAAAAAACACAAATCCCCTTTACTTTATTGTTATTGCTAATTTGTAATGCTTGCATATAGGTTTTGAACACTGTTTCAATAGATTTAGTGTTGGATTCATTGGGAGACGACTTGAAGTCATCTAATCACATTTATACTATCATCTCTCTGGCGTTAGATGGCATATCACTATGTTAGACGATCTGCACTCGAATAATTTTAATTTGATTGCTAAATGACAACTATCATAAAGTTATGCCCAAACATGTTTGATTGGGCTTGACCCAAATTAGTATGGGTTGGGCCCAAGTAAGGTTGAATTAGTTGGCTCTGGCCTATGTCAAGATGGGTCTAAATCAGGTTGAGTCTGAGTTAATTGGGTCGGGGTGGGGCAAGACCATGTTAGGCAGGTTAAGTCAGGCTTTATTAGGTCAGGTTAAGCTCAAATCAACCCAAGCCAAGGTCAGATTAAGTTGGAGTGGGTTTAGTTTAAATCGAGTTGGCTTGAGCCAAGATTAGGCCAATTTGTGTCAGTCTAGGTTAACTTATATCTAAGTCATCAAAGATCTGGTCAAGTTGGGCCCAGGCATGCAAGATAGGGTTGCATCGAGTCGAGCCCAAGTTAGGTTGGGTCGAGTTGGCCTCATACAAGTTGGGTTAAACCTCAACCTTGCAATTAAATTACAAATAATAAAATTAATTAAGGATCAATTTATAGTTAATGTAAGATATCTAGGAATCAATTTAAAATTTAGAATATTATAAGGACTCGTGTAATTTTGAAAGGTATTTAAGAGTTAATTAAGGTCTTGTAGTGTGTTAAACCACTTTGACCCTAACCCAAACCACTTTGAATTTGAACCTAACCCTAATCACTTTATGTGAAGGCTTTGAGGGCTAGGAATTTTTCAACCTAATCATTTAGTAAATCAATAAGATGAGGCTTAATTTAAGAGTGGGTTACAGTTGACCCATAAGTATGAATCAAATTGATATCTCTATCTACATCACAATATTATTAGGCACCCTCTATACCATATCATATCACTACTTCTCTTATTCTCCCTTTGTTCATCATAATAAGAAATCATGTTTAACAACAATTTTTTCTTTCTCTCCTCATTTTATTCCAAAAAAGTTTGGCACCACCCAATACAAAAAAGATTAAAATAAATTCTAAACAATTAATTACATGATACTATTTTTTTATATTTGGGTGGATTACATATATTGATTTAACTTAATAAGTCTATTAGAGTTTGAAATGAAAAGTAATATAAATTTTTATTAAAATTTCAAAAAAAAAATTAATATAAATTTTAGGGTATTGATGTATTCACTTCTAAAAACCACTTTAAAATTGCAATTTTTAATTGAAAAAAAAATTATTGTGCTACTTTTTTTCCATTCAGATCTCATTGTCATGCCTTTTTGTTAGAATGGATGGCTTTAAACTATAGGGGAGTGAATGGTTTAAAGAGGGATTTCGAAAACTTTTAAGTCAAGAATGAAATTATCTCAAGAAACAATTGATAAGGAATTCAGTTTGCCAAAACAATAAGCAAAATAAACAGCACCAGAAAAACAATCAGTTGTTTCACAGAAACAATCAGTTGTTTATACCAGTTTACAAAATCAAAATTGAATTTAAAGAGTTAAGGAAGAGAGAAAGCACACAAATGTTTATTTGGTTCACTCTAAACCCAGAGCTACATCCAGTCTTCTCAGAAACCAATGAGGAATTCCACTAAGCAATCAAACCTAGATCACTTACAACACAACCAAGAAAGTGACCTTGATCCCCTCAAGACACACACTTCTCTTGGCCAACACACAAACACTAAGAATGCTGATCTTGATCCCCTCAAGAACACACAACACTTCTCAGCAAACACACAGAAGAAACTTGTTCAACAGATACAAGGATTATACTTGTTACAGAAGTAAATCTGAAATCAATACAAGCAGAAATCCTATCTCACACTCTTTGATCAATCTCAATCTCTAAGCAATCTCAACTCTTTGAAAATCAGAATCTTGTTGTTCTCAAAAGATTGTTATTTTTCAAATATGTTTTTCTGAATTTATTCAAAGATGTTTGTTATCAAATCTTAACAAACTTATTCATTGCATTTAAATATTGGTCAAAGCATTAAAAACTGGAGCGTAAACAGTTAGAAAATCATTTAATGCTAGTCAAAGCAAAAAACAGTTTTCTGTTATGGTACCAAAACAAACAATCAGTTGTTTCCTCGAATCAATCGGTTGTTTTGGTTTTAACAGTTCAACCATTTGAAAAACAGTTTTCAATCTTTTCTAAAAACATCTAAGTATAAAACAATCAGTTGTTTCGACAAAACAATCGGTTGTTTTTCACTTAGTTTGAAAAACACTTTTATTTTAAAAGATTGAGAATGCCTATGCTTTGGATTCAATCTAGAGTGGATTACAAAACTCAAACTACCCCAGATCCTAACTAAGACAACATAGCAACAACAAGCACAACCAAACCTTCAACATCCTTCAAAGGGTTTGGATTCTTCAAAGCTTAAACACCACTTGGTTCAACACTTTTTACTATAAAAAATTATTACTCACTAGTTGTCAAATATTATCTAGTTGTTAAGATATAAACAATACATAAAATAAGAAATAGTTTTCATTTTATTATATTAAGAGAAAATAAAAGTTCCTCTTGAAAATCCCATATACCTAGAGATATAATCAAATTATAATATATAAGTGAATTGAGTTATATTTAAAGTCTACTGTTAATATTTGTTAGACATATTGTGCCACTTATAATTAGGTCCCCTTTGAGGTGACCCGAGGCTAGTTATAAGCAAGCAAAGTAAGTTATGCATTATATGGACCTAGATATTCCTTAAACTATCTCTATAATGTTAGTAATTATTTTTTTGCAAGCAAAGTAAGTTGTGCACATACATCGTCTGATAAATTTTTGCAATAATGTAAGTGAGTATACTTAGTCAAATAAGTTTTTGTTTGAACAAAATGATGAGTATATTGCGTCTAACAAATGCAAGATTTAAGCATTTCATAGTACATGTCAAACATGTATGCTTCTTCATTCTTTCAAGAAGATTTCACAACTCTTTGTCAACATTAAAAATCTCTTTAAGAACGTGATTAAAGTTGCTTCATGCAAAAAGATTCTCTGGAAAAGACAAGATATCAGTGTTGTGAAGTCAACCAACTATGGCAAGTCTTGCACTTTGATCAAAAGATGCTCATACGCAAGAAGAAGAAATAGTAGAAGATGACAATCATAACAGCTATAAAAGATATGCAACAATTTTTTTCTTCTCAAACTCTATTTATAGAACATCTTTTTCAAGAAGGAGGACAAACAACAATGAAAGTCTTACTACAATAAAGTGCACAAAACCTTAAGCTTCTAAGCCTTGTAGTTGTGAGAAAGAACATTGTTTGTGTTCATTAGCAATCTAGAAGAGTGATAACCCTTACAAGCACAGTAAGACGCTACCCCTCTTTCTAAGGAGTGAACATGTGATCTTTTATATTATATTCTTTGTAAAACTATTAAGTTTTAGCCAGGAGTAGTTGCGGTCCAAATAATATCCAGTCTTAGTCAAGAGTTGTTGCATTCCAAATAATACTCAGTCTTAGCCAGGAGTGGTTGCATTTCAAATAATATTTTGTGTTTAGTCAACAGTGATTGCGTTTGAAATAATACTCTACATTTTTCAAGAGTGATTGCATTCCAAATAATGCTCTATGTTTAGTCAGGAGTGACTGCAGTCCAAATAATACTTATTTTAGTCAGGAGTGATTGATGTCCAAATAATATTCCCTTGTATTCTGCAACAGTAGTCAACTTAATGAAACTCAATTTGATGATTAGGGTTCAAATCCTAACTCCAAGCAAAATAATAATAAACTCAATTTATTGATTGAGAACTAGACGTAATCTTTGTTAACAAACAAATCCGTATAAAAACACACTGTAAATCATTCTTATCCTTTATCATTTTATAACTCTAACTAATATTATCCTTTATCATTTTATAACTCTAACTAATATTAGAATGAGGATTTGCAAAAATAAGTTTTGAAAAGTCTTTTTAAACATTTTTTAAGTCAAACTTAAAAAGTTTTTTGATAGATCATCTATCAACTAAAACTATTGTCCAATTACATGTTATTAGATGATATCTTACAAAAACTTCAAAAATCTTTTAAAATGCAATTCAACTTACCGTTCTTATATTTTGACCTATTTTTCATATAAAAGAATAAAAATGCACCCAATTTATAATTAATTAACATTACATTGAGCATTAGTTTATTCAAAGTCTCATTTATATTCTATGCCTTTTGTATTTGTAGTATTTGGATATTGTTTTTTGTAAAAATAAAGTTGATTTATCGTTTTTTTATTTTGAGCTCAATTTTGTGTAATATTTATATTGCATTTGCATTGTTCTATCTAAAATAAAATTTGGACTAATTGAAAATATACATGATTTAATATTGCTTGCATTTCATTATATATGGATTTGATTTATATATGAGTGATAATAATGATATTATCGAGACTTAATTACACTTAATAACACTTAAGTAATTTGAGAAAAATGTAACAATATCAAGGAATAAAAGAAAGATAGTTAAATGAAAAGAAAACCTTATGAAACAATCATGTTTAATAGATACTAAAATGAAGGTAGTTAAGCCATTATTTTTTTAAACCTATTTGGTTTGTTCCTTTGGGTTGGTATATGTATGCATGGTGGGAGAAACAAATAAAAAATATTTAGGGTGAGGAAACCCATTCCCTAATATTATTATGGTTCTGCATTCTATTTCTATTTCCTACACGTTTCTTTGATTATAACAAACAAGTATTGTACTTAATAAGTCAAAAACAAAGGAAAACCATGCATACAACGTCAGAGAATTTAAATTAGCTAGGTTAGTTGAATGTTCAAACAAATTCTGTCTTTGGTTGACCCAACACTTACCTAGCACTTTGATTTAAAATTCACTTTTCAATAAGCAGATAACTGGAGCAAAATAAATAATATTTAAAAGTTCATCAAAATTAAATCATTTTCAATAAATAGAAATTTAAAAATAAAATTTCCTTAATAGTTAAAGAATCTTTTGATTTATAAATATCATTAGATTTTTTCAACTGCTTGAAATGAATACACGGTAAGCGACATGTTTCTCTCACTCTTTTTATATATATAATAATTTTGGAATCGAATCTAAAGCATATATAAGGAATCCAATTTCTTTTCAATCTTATCAACATTTAATAGTGGCGTTGTTTTATATGTACATCTTTCTTTTTTTCGCCAAAACAAACCACACTTTCATCCCTTTCATTGAATATAAAAATCGTTTTTTTTCTTCTTTATAAGTACAACTTAAATGATACTATGCAGGGTACCTTTATCACTTTAGAGATGACTATGATTTTATTTTATTTTTTTAATAAATCATATAAATATATATATATATATATTTATTTATTTATTGGGAGGCAAATAATATTGGTATTTTGGTCATGAAATAACTCTAGAAAACTATTTAAAAATCGGGCTTTTGCAAGGTTAAAATAAATAAACTAGGAAACTGGAACTAGAGATTGGTTTAGTGAAAGGATCGACCACTTGATAGCGAGCAGGTATATGTAGAAGAGTGATATGTTGTTGTTGAATGTGATCTCTAACAAAGTGTAAGTCAAGCTCAAAATGTTTTGATTTGGAGTGCATAATAGGATTGACACTACGTAGAACAACACCAAGATTTTCAGAGAAAATCTTTGGAGTAGGGTGGGAATGCATAACTCATGGAGAAGGGACTTAAGCCATAAGATTTCAGTCATAACAACAACTATGACACGATATTCAGCTCTGGTACTGCTACGTGAAACAGTTTTCTGTCTGTGAGAGGACCAAGAGAAGAGATTGACACAATAACCGGTTGTGGATTTTTTGTCATCAACATCCGCACCCCAATCGGCATCGGAGAAAGCAATAATGAAGGAGGAGGAATTTTGATGAAACATGAGACCATGATCGACAGTTCTCGCAAAATAGCGAAGTAAACGTTTGACAACTTGCCAATGATGAAAATGAGGATCATGCATGAATTGCGCAACTTTGTTGACAAAGTATGATAGCTCGGGACGAGTGACAAAGAGGCACTACAAAACACCTAGAACAGATATGTACAACATAGGATCAAAGAAAATTGTTGAAGATGAAGAGAGGAAATCACAGGAGTTGGCTGTGGATTGGAATCTAGCATGTTGGTCTTGCGATGAAGCTCACGAATATATTGAGTCTGAGAGAGGTGCATGTTCCTAGTTGTAGTGCGAGAAACTTGAATACCTAGAAAATGATAAAGAGGACCCAGATCTTCTAGTGTAAAGAAGGATTTGAGACTAGCAATGAGACCATTTACTGCAGTCTCAGAAGAAGCCGTAATAAGAATATCGTCTACATAGACTAGAACATAAAGAGTGTCAGTAGAGGAAAACTTAACAACGAGAGAACTATAACTTATAGTTGAACGAAATCCAAGATGTTTTAAGGTACTACTTAACTTAAGAAACCACGAACGAGGAGCTTGCTTCAAGCCATAAATTGCTTTGTGAAGGTGACAAACAAGATGCAGATCAGTGGACGTAAAGCCAGGAGGTTGTTGCATGTAAACACGTTTAGTGAGATCACCATTCAGAAACACATTAATTTGACAAATGAACCAACGAGAGGCAACAACATGAGCAAGAACTAGACGAGTGGTAGTGTGACGAACGACAGGGATGAAAGTCTCTGCATAGTCAATTCCTTCCGTTTGGTTGAATCCTTTGGCCACAAGTCTTGCTTTGCATCTTTGTAGAGAACCATCTGCATTAAGCTTAGTTTTATAGATCCACTTGCAACCAACTAGTGGTGCTTGTGAAGGAAGAGAGGTTAAAGTCCAAGTTTTATTTGAGAGTAAAGCATTATATTCTTCGGTCATGGCAGTAAACCAAATGGGAGAAGCAACAACATCTTTGACCGAGATAGGAAGGGAAGGAATAACGTCTAGAGATGTATGATAAGCTTTTGGTTTAAAATCACCAACTTTGGCACGGGTAATCATTGGATGAGTGTTAGCAAGAGGAATAGGAGTGGGAGAGGGATGAATGAGAGTATCAGAGTGAGTATGAGGGGATGAAAGATAGAAGGGAGAGGCAGTATCTAAAATAGAGGTGGAAAAGGGCTAATTGCATTGTTGCATAACAATGATAGAAGGAAGAATATCAGTATGTACCTAGGAAGTGCAGGAGTCAAATTATATTGGTTGGCATGAGCAGTGCAAGGAAATGTTGTTTCATTGAAAACCACATGACGCGAAATAATGGTTTTACCTTCAGGAGTAAGACAAATATAACTTGCATGTTGAATACTATATCCAAGAAACAAACAACATGTAAAATGAAATGCAAATTTATGTTGATTGTAAGGTCTTAAACTAGGATAACAAGCACAACCAAAAGTCTTGAATTTAGTATAATCTGGTTGACGTTGAAATAATTGATGATATGGATTATTACCTTTTAAAACATTTGTGAGAAGAACGTTAATAATATGAATTGAGGCTATGAACGCTTCATCCCATAAACGAATAGGGAGAGAGGCAGCCGTAACAACTTCAATCCCATATCAACAATGTGACGGTGTTTGCGCTCTATAGAGCCGTTTTGCTCATGAGTGTAGGGACAAGTAAGACGATGCTATATCCCATGGTGATGCAAAAAAGGAGTGGGAGAAAGATACTCTTCGGCATTATCAGTTTGAAGAGCACAAATGGTGTGCCCTGTTTGATTTTCAACAAGACCTTTAAAGGTTTTTAAAATATTTATGACTTGAGAAAGATGTAGAGCAAAATTGAATATTATCATAAACATGTATATTACATTGTGAAGGAATTTGTTTGAGAACATTAAAACTACAGTGGCCAAAGTATTCATGCCATGTGTTTACATTGATTTTATCAGCAATGAAAGATAGAGAATTTACAGAATACTGAGAAACAGATTGTGAGGTAGGAAAGATATACAAGCCATTTTTAAGAATGTTGTGATGTAGAACTCTTTTCGTAACCTGATGAACAACATAACATGTGTTAGAATGAAATTCAAAGAAAATGTTATTATCACGACAAAATTTTGAAATGCTGATAAGATTCTTAGTAATTTCAGGAACATGAAGAAGATCTTTTAAAACAAGAGTGTTAATGGAAATAGAGGAACGAAGATGAGCATAACCAATAACAGAGATTTTCAAACCTGATCCATTACCCATCTTTACTGTGTCAATGTCGTCATAAGAATTCTTGTTAGTGAAAGTAGAGGAGTTGTTCGTGATATGGTGTGTGGCACCACTGTGTGGGTACCATAGAGGGTCGTCAAGGTCGGGATGGACCTTGGACTCAGTGTCTTGCAGTTGAGTGAAATTTGCGTGAGCCTTAGTGGAAGAGTGTTGATCATACTATTGCCAGCAGAACTTAGCAATATGCCTGGGTTTCTTGCAGATTTGACAAGTGGGTCGTGATGAGGTTGAAGAATAATTCCATGAGTCATGTTGGTGAGGTCTGTAGTTGGAAGAATGAGACCCATGAAAAAACCTAAACGAGAGGAGCCACGGTTTCCACAAAAATTATTGAACATGTTCTTGGACTTATGAGTTCTTGAATGCACTGGGTTCCATGAGGCAACAACAGTAGCTACAGGAGAGGCAAGAGGATTAAGAAGACTGTGTTTGTCAAGATGTTCTTCTTGTGCCAACAAAAGAGCTTTTGTTTCATTGACAGTGTATGGTTCAGACCGAGGCATGATGGAAGCCACAAAAGGATCATAGTCTTCAAAAAGACCATCAAGAATGGCCTCTACCTGATCTTCAACTGTGATAGGAGGACCTATGCCCGCTAGGGAATCAACAGTTTTTTGATGTCTAAAACGTAGGCACCAATAGTTTGATCATTCTTGGGAGTCTTGAGGCGCAATTTGAATTTCTTGATCTGGGCACGTGTGTTGGAAGCAAAATATGTAGGTAAAGTAGACTAGATTTGAGATGGAGATTGAAGACCTACCATTTTTGTCAGGAAAGGAATGATCATAGAGGCTAACATCCAAGCAATGAGGAGGTTGTTTTGTTGCTTGTAGAAGGAGTAAGCAGGATTGGAGGAAGAAGAAGAGTCATCCTTATCAGAAAGAAAATGTGAGGGTATAGCATAATCATCAAGATATTTTGTCAATAGATAGCAAGAACCTGTTGTTTCCACAATAGGAAATTATCATTTGAAAGCTTGAGAGAAATAGGGGTTGTGAAGTGATGGAGGGTTGGAACAGAAGACCCCATGATGGAGGGGACGTTCCCTCAATGTAGGTGGAAGAAGATATGAGAGAAGAAGGCAACAAAAGTATTGTTTTTGCTCTTGATACCATGTTAGGAGTAACAGAGAGCCATGCAGAGAGGAAATGAAAAATACTTCTTTATTATGTATTCAGGAAAGTGTGCGTTACACTAGTGAGATAGGTAAATATATAGATAAGAACACACCCAATAAAGTGGTTACATAATGGTAACCTTGCATAACGGAAATCTAACAACACTCTAACAAGTGTTATTTAAAAACTATATAAAGAGTGATTATCTAAATTATTGTTATATCATAGTCAACTTATATATTAGTTTTTCTTATATTGAAGATATAATGTTTTGTTTGGATTAGAAGACAACATATAAGAGAGTAGGAAAAAAAATATATAAAGTAAATTTATCTGAATTAAAGAAAAAATATAAATAAATGAAAAGAAAATATATTTAGTTTTCATTAATACTTTTACTTTCATTTATTTATTACTTTAATTGTTTATTTTATTATAATAATGTAATAATTTTACAAATGTGACTAGCCTAAATAGATATAAATATTAGTAAAGTATTTATAATATAGTTCATTATATAAAATATTTTATTAATATTTATTATACAATGGATTATATGTTCAATTATATTTTTAAACATATTTATGAAATTTTTTCATATCTCTTTAACTTTGTATGAAAAATTTAATATAGTTATTACTTTTTATATTTTTTTTCCATTTAAGTAAATTTTTGCATAGCATTTTTAGGATATATTTAAGGTATTGTACACTTTCAAGTTTGAAATTCTATCATAATCTTGTTTTAAAAAGACGTTTTGAATAAAATATTGACATTATTTCTTGAAAAAAGCCTCATCATTAGAAATCAAGATTAAAATACAATTTTTTATCCTTAACCATTTGAGATATATTTTAAGGATAAAACCACAATAAAATTTTAAACTCTAAAACAAACAATATTCCGAATATAACAATTAATTCTAGAGATATTATCTTATCAGATTTGAATTTGAAATGTTCGAAAATAAATAAGGTCTAACCATTTAAAATCAAACTTGAATTCTTCTTATTCTCTACGAATGCCTGAAAAATGTCTTTGATGAGAGGATTGAACGGTATATGTTCACCCTTTGTTTACAAATTTGACATAATATTTAGGAATGTGTCAAACTAAAACGATGGATCTAAAACATATATAGTTTGACTTAAAATCAAGAGGGTACAAAAGAAAAGTTTTCTATGTTCATATCTAACACTATTACGGATATAAAACTCAAAATCACTTACTAAAATAGAACAACTCTTTTGGTTCATTCATCCATTTGGTTTCTTGAAATGGCGAACATCCAACCACAAATTAATGCATATTATGTATTTGATATTCCTACAAAAATGTATATAACAAAAATTGGCAACAATAATGCAACAAATATGGTAGTATAATAAGAAGCATGGTTAGTGGGTTATTGGGAAATGAGTGTTGCTACCCTTGTGTTAGGGATATGTCATTCTCTCTAAACTTCACACCACAAACAACTAGCATCTTAAAACTTCAATCATTTATATAAATAGTGAAGAGACAGAGTTAAAAGTTAATTTGAGCTGTCATACCATATATTATATCCATATAAAAGTTAAAGATATAGTATGAATTGCCATATATAGTTATATAAAAATACTGTCTTATATGCTGTCCCTGTTTTCCTCTTCCCACTTGTCTTTAAATATCAGGGCATTTATTGTCCATAAATAAAATAGATATTGTTTGAAGGAGGATTCAGTATATGGTACCGCAAAACATTGAGTACTTCTATCAGATGTTAAGATTTTTTGTTCACCTCATAATTCTTCAATATCACCAACCATTAATCAAATTATTTTGAATAAGTTATTCAGATACAGAAAAGTACACACTTTTTGTGGATGGATATTTTATAATACTTGCTCATATTTAAAAGAATTTACCACGACAAAGGTGAGATCCTAAAGTTAGGTTTACAGGGAAATATGAGAAACATGATTAAGTAGTTTGAATAATTTGAGGGTTTCTTCATCTTTTGAGTAATTTGTCAAGTTAGAAAGCGACAACAGCATTATGAATTGGTACTATCTTTTAAGTGTGGGATAATGCTACTATGTCCACACAAATGTGGAAACTCAATTGGGATAGTTGAAGTCAACATTTTCAACTCTTTGGTTTAATATTAAAGTTAACCAAACATAGATTTAAATGAAAAAATATGTGAAATGCTTTGTGACTAAATTAGAAAACTAACAGAGTCTATGGCACATGACAAAGTCCTAAGTCCTAACCAGAAGGACCCTCAATGCCTTTGTGGTTAAAGTCTGCACCCGCTTTTGAAATAATCGAAGTAACTTTACCTTTTGAAAATCAAATGTCCACCTTTAGACATGGTTCAAGAAATTAGAGAGCTTTATTGTATATTCCACAGTTCATAGGGTTTAACGCAAGGCACAGTGTATCAATTTGAATTTCTGATATTGGTAGTCAGAAAAAATGGTTCCTCCAATTTAAAATAGTGTACGGCTATGAAACCTTTTCCCCCACCTTTGAACCGTGAAGGGTTTTTCACAATACTTGTTGTGTGAGTGTGTGTGTTGTGATGTGTTGTGTTGAGATGGAAAATGGGCATGCGAGATCTTAAAAGCTGCATGGTCTGGTTTGGTCTGGCTTGGGGATAAGCACAAAGGCAAACCCTTCAAAATTTGTGACCAAAGACGTGAAATCTAGAGCTTGTACTTAAAGGGGAACTTCTTTTGGGTAAAAATATCAAAGTTCAATAGAAGAAGCTGTCAGTTATTGCATATGATGCTGATGAGGGACCCTTCTTAACTATTTATACAATTTTGTGCAGTTCTATGTCTTGTTCTCAAACTACTTTAGGTTTATGAGGGTACTGAAATTCTGACGCAAATTTGGTGCTTAAGTAAAATGAAACAAAACCAGCATGCCCAAGTTTTTTTTGCCTTCCTATGCACACATAAAACAATGTCCCTGTAGAAACCATTCTTCACGGTTACCTGCCAATGACCCTACCACACAGTCTCTATGCCCCTCTGCAGCATATAAAATCATAAATTATTTAATTCCCTTTGTGACAAAAATTCGCCAAACCCCTTTTCTTTTCCCACGGATCAAGCCAAAGCAGAGAAATTTCCCATTAGATTCATCATTAACAATTCCCTCACAAGAAATACAAAATAAAAAAAAAGAAGAAAAAACACCCTTTGAAATAGCAGAGACTTTGTAATCATTTTAAGACTTCCATAATCAAATGTTCATTTGGCTTAGCACTACAGTCTATTCAAATTGATTACCATAATATATTACATGCATAATTACAGAGATAAAATTTTATGAGAAAAATTAAAAGTCTATAAACTAAGAATTTTGTCCACTCTAAAGGTTTCGAAATTGCAGTCCAAAAGCACAATTGCAAACTTAACCTTGCAATTTTGAAAACCTTAAGTATCTTATCGTAATTACAGCTGCATCAGCCATAATTCTAAACCATATTTTGCACACTATTCCAAATGCAGCCAGTGTTTTAACAAACAGTAGCTAAGATTTTGGTTGCACCCTCGAGATTTTAAGCTCTTCATAAATATACTGTGACTGCAATTTCGACTGTATTTGTCTGCAATTGATGAGATTGTGACTGCTTGAAACCTTGATGAGAGACTGTAATTTAGCATCTTTAACATTTATTATTACCTTGGTTGAGTCAAGTCAAACCAAATTTGCTTGAAGACTTTGATGATGAGGTCGTGATACTGATCTGAATTGAGAGAAAGGTAGCAAGCAAGTAGATCCTCCAAGTCCTTGGATGCCCTTATGTTGTTCTCCACAATCATCTCCACCATGGACTCCCTGAAATCCTTCTGTGGGTCAAAAGAAGACTTCACAACCGCAAAACTCTCCGAGAGGCTTCTCCGGGAGCCAGAACTCGCCGTCGACGACACACTTTTCCGCCCCTTCCAGCCGGCGATTTTGGGTGAGTGGACCCTCAATCTCACCCCCGGAGAATTCACAGAAAACCGCCTCACAGAACCATTGTTCCTCTGTTCCTTCATTGCAGACTCTTCCTTCACAATTCTCACCTTCAACGACCCTTGTTTGAGTTCTCTCTTCTTTAGCAACTTTGGTGGCTTGGTTATGATAGGAGGAAGCTCAAGTTCTGAGAAGGTGTCATCATAGTCGTTGTTGTGGTTGTTGTTGTAATTGTAGTAGCCATCAAGCTTGTTATCTTTTCTTGGTATGGAGTTTTTGTCCACGTCGATGATGATGTCGTTGGTGGTGTTCTTTTTGTTTGTGTTAAGCCTGCAAGAGGCGCAAGAGGTGGTTGAATAGGAAACCATTTCATCGAATGATGAAGAACACGGGAGAACACGGTCTGTTCTGAATTCTGGGGACTCTGACTCTGGTGAGGAGTCAAATGGGGATGAGGAAGAGTGTTCTTGTGGTGAATCTGATTTGGTCCACATGGATTCGAGGGTGGTGCGACAGCTACAGCCTGAGGAGACAAGTTTTGTGGTTCTTGGGGCTCTTCTTTTGGTTCTTTGTTTGGTTGATTTTCTTGGAGGGGAAAACTTTGGGGTGTTTGAGGGTGAGGTTTTGAGGTCTCTTGTGATGTAGTAGGACTTTCTGGGGTTGTTGTTGTATTGGTGGAGGGGTTGGTTTGGTTTTGATGAATGTGTGGTTGAAGTGGATGAAGATTGCTTCTTCTTCCCAGAGAGTGTGGTGTTTAGCTTTCTTCCCTTTCCCATATCCCTCAGCTTGTAAAACCAAGCATTTGGAATCATATCTGATAATCTAAACCTGTGATTCCCCATCCTTCTCTCACTCTGTGTGTGTGCTTGAGGGTGTGTTTCTTTGTGTCTGTGAAGGTGTTGAATCCTTTCTAGTTCTCTCTAGTGTGGGGATGAGACATTAGATAACTCTATGAGTGTCTGTTTTGGCACTCTTTGTTTGTAGGATAATAAATAGAGAGAGGGGTATTTGGAATTGGAGGTGAGGGGGTTGGGGCCACAGGAGAGGAAAAAGTTGGCATAAAGGCAAAAGAGTGGGGTAGAAGAAGTGAATGAAATTGTGGAACTGTGACACCAATTAAGGGCTAAACAAAAACAATGTGTGCTGTTAAAATAACCATAGTGATCACTGTTTTCTGTTGTTTAGGTTTGGTCTCTAAACAAACACCCTTCCACGTAGGCAACTTGGTGCAGAGATTTTATGCCTTCTGGGCTTTAGGCACAGCTTCTTCCTCCACGTGGATTACATGATGACATATATAATGCCTCACACACCAAAACTAAAACGAGTCCACATTGAACGTGGCCATCATGGGAAAAGGGTTTCAGACATGCATGGGGCACGCACTTCCAACAACACCAACAGTAAAACTAACCAAGACCGAGTGGGTCTTTTATAGGGTAAAGTAAAAGCACTGGTATATATAAGTTGTAATTGTAAGCTAAAGCATGAAAACAAACTTAGTTGTAAAAAGGAAGTATATAGTTTAGAAAGTGGAAGTGGTGATGTCATGTGTGATGCTGATTGGCTCATTGGTTTAGTGCTATATGATTCAATTTTGGTTAAAATTTTGTTCTGCAAAGAAAGGGATAGTAGAGGCCTTGAAAGGAATTGGAAAGGAAGAAGCTTTTGGGAGTGGAAAAAGCTTGTTGTGGGTCACGATTACGTGCATCCAAATGTAGAAAATCCAAGTGGCCCATCGACTAAAGAGGTTGTGTAACATTGGATTAGTGTACAATTTTTGATTTGTGTTGTTTCTTATAATTGTTTCTATTTCATGGTTATGGAAACCGGAACATGGGCCTGCTCCATAGTCTAGGCTTCAGTTTGGCACCATGTGTATCCATCGTTTTCTAGGCAAGCCCTTGATGTACCATGTCTCAGGGGTAAAGAAAAAAGAATCATTTTTCAACCAAAGCTAAAATGGTCATGAATTCCCCAATGCAAAGAGGAAAATAGTACAAAATGTGATACTGCAAAGGTAAAAAGAAAGTTGAAGGGCATGATGGGTTCTGATCTGGAAACCCCAGATCTAAAATTGACCCTAGAATTCTGAATAATATTGGATAGCATGATAAACATGGATTGTTGTGGAGATTGGTAAACCGGTAAGAAATAAATATGTATAATGTGTATATGGTTTATGTGTGCTCCCCAGAAGGCTGTGTAGAAGAAGATTGGAGGGTATTTTGGTGGGTTAACTAGTCATAAATTGGGTCAATACACGATACTGGTCCCCCTCCATATTGCATGGAAAGGTACAATACCAGAGGTCATGTTAACGGTATAGGTGGAGTGTTCGTGTCCAAACTGGAATATAAATCTTCAAGAATGAAATGGATTCATTAAAGAGGGGACCAAAGAGTGCAAGTGTCATTCATGGCTGAAAAATGTATTTAAGTTTGTTTGTATTTTTAGGAAAGACAAAGAATGTACCTGATGCCAGTGTTATACTCCTTGTTTGCTACTTCTTTGTATTAGTGTAGGGCTTCCTTGCTTGCAATGCCATGTTAGTCTATCCATGTTCGTTTTTTATTTCAGGCTACACCTTGTCAGACCCTAAAAGAACCTCCCACAACCTCTGTTTCAAGCTAAGGAAGGGAGATCAGAAATCAATGCTCCATTAAGGACTCATGAACCTCTTCCTTTATGCCACCAACAATGCTCACAATCGTTACTAAGCTTCATGTCATGGCTTCCAACTTCCAAGTTAAAGCCTCTATTCATTGCATTCAGTATCTCTACTTGAGGCCCACTATGAGATATTGGGTGTAATGGGAAGATCAATATCAGCCCAGACCCAAGGAAAAGATGCTATTTATATTCACTTTTTTCTCCTCACACCCTCATTGTTTCATTTTTCATAATATCTCTATTTTCTATCACCTTTGCCACTTCTTCAATTTGGGAAACTCTTCTCCACAATATAATTATGCTCTCATACATTATGAAAAGTAGTTTGCATTACTTTAACTTTTACATTACAAAATATCACAAGTATATTGCAGAAACTATATTTTATTCAAAAAGATATTGTATTTACCTGTCACAAAATTGGGAATGTCCTTAATTTGAAGTGATTATCAGTATTCTATAACCGAACTTTTAATACCATAAATGTTCATCATAAGGGTTAACGATCAATTCAATGAGTGTTCCCGCCGGTTGACCAGGGTCGTCTTTGCGCGTGGCTTGTCCTTACGAGCTAGGGCACCTTCGCTACGCTTCGTATGTGATACCTGAAAAGAAGTGAACAAAGGGGCGCCCTCGCGGCCGTTTGCACTCCGACGATCAAGTCAGCTAGCGAGAAACATCAAAGGTGACACACCCTCTGAAGGTGGTCGAAAACTATGCTGAATGACTAAAACTGTGTTTCCTTAATCGTCTTGTGCTCACAGTGGGTGCGCAGCGAAGACAACTAGGGTTTGTGCTCTGTGTAAAACTGCGAGAATTAGCTCAAAACTCGGATCCCTTTTCAAATGCCCCAAGGTCCCTTTTTATACATCTCTCGTGTTTAAAACACGTTAAAGCGCATTGAAAGCGTATAAAAATATTCCTTGGAACGTTTGAATCTTAACTGAATTAACGCGTACCTTGGCAAACTTTCACTGAAACATTTAATGAGCACGTGCTTATTGCCACGTGCTCTTCTGACTTAATCGTTATTCTGTGCAGAGGGTCCCAGAGCGCCGCAACCCAACTTTTTGGTTATTCCATTGCGTGAGCCCTCTTTCCTCGAAGTGCTTCTGGCGCGTGGGGTGACTTCCTGGGTGCCAACTCATGCAACCCAACCTCTAGTTACTCACCCTGGGAGTGTATCTACCTTCCTTTTGCACCATGCACCTGGTTCACCCCTGAGCATGACCCTCTCATGGGTCGTATCTGTTCCGGGGGTCTCCTTGAGGTGGCGCGGGTACTTCACGAGTGAGGTTACTCCCTACTGGTACTAGAACTATGGCCTTGAAGCCACCTTTCTCGTCTCTTTGTTATGTTCTGAACTATCGAGGCCCGAAGCCTCCTTGCGATGTCTTAGCTTTGCGATGCTTTATCTTGGTGACGCCTTAACCCGGCGACGCCTTTGCTTGGCGATAACCTGGCGATGCCTTTCTCGGGCGACACCTCACTTAGGCGACGCCTCCTGTTGGCGATGCCTTAACCCGGCGATGCCTCAAGCGGTCAACCTCTTGACTTTCTTTCTTGGGTCCCTTGAGGGGTCCCACCATGTGTTGACTTCGACCTTTGGTCAACGCCTGGGGACGGGACGGTACACAAGCCCCCCAGTCTTGAGCTGACACTTGTTTCAACGAAAAGACTAAGGCCCTGCCCCCATTATCCACGTGGCATTCTTGCTGACGTGACATTCCTTTGTGCAGTTTGACTTGACACTCTCTGAGAGTCTGACGCGACGTTTTCTGCGCTAAAGATGTGACGTCTTAAGTTGTGCGTTAATCTTTCGACACGTGGCTCGATCCTATGGTTGGGGATGAGTGTCGTTAGCGCTCCCAAGTTAACGTTATAACTCTTCGAAATCGCGCGCTCAAGGCACTGTTCCATCCCCTCTCATTTGCTCTGCACTGTTCATCTTCTCAGAGTTTCTCCCGCGATTTCTGCTCTCTTCTCGCATTCTCAACCTTTTTACCAATCCTAACGCTCAAAGGTATGATTTTTCTTTATCGCTTATTCTCACCCATTACTGTATTGATCTCATATCTGCCTGGGTCTGCTTATGCCTCTGTATTTCTTGTGTTTCCTTTCCCATTTCTCTGTTCCTTTCTCCCTGAACTTCTCGCGTGGGTAGGGGTTTTCTTAGGGCTTCTCTCCCCTTTCCTTCCTGAACCCTTTTCTCTTCTTGATTCTCCAGTTTCGTCAATGGCTCGTACCAAAACGACGGCCAACCCTCCACCCCCAAGAGTTAATCATAGGGCCCTTTACACATGGGCTCCGGACGAGCTGCTCGACGAGTGCTCGAGCCTGGTCTCTACTAAAGCTTGGAGGGACCACGCAGGGGAGCCAAGCACCTACGACCATTGCGCCTTCACAAAAAGGCATGATGATGACATCGCAGTGCTCCCTTGCACTCTAGGGGAGCCCGTGTGCGGGGACGAGCGAGCCAACAACGGGGTCCCCTTCTTCCACTTCTATCAAGTGGTCTTCAAGTGTATTGGGATGCGCTTGCCCTTCTCCCGTTTTGAGAGGGATTTGTTGACGGAGATCAATATCGCCCCAGCCCAGCTGCACCCCAACGGCTGGGCCTTCGTCAAGGCTTTTGGTGTGTTGTGCGGGTTCTTCGGGTGCGCACCCTCTGTGGAAATCTTCCTACATTTCTTCGAGGTGAAGAAACAGGGGAAGAGCCTTTGGGTGAGCCTCAGCAATATTCCTGGAAGGGTCCTCCTATCCCTATTCCAGCAATCCTTCAAGGGGTGGAAAGGAAAATTCTTCAAGGTTTGCTGCTTCGACTATGACCCCTCCGCTCTTGACGACTTTCCTCTCTACTGGGTGAAGGAGGTAAAGACCGTGAAGCCCAAGTCGTTGGATGAACTGCCCTCGAACGATCGAGAGGCTTGTCAACTCTTGACCAGCGTGGGGCTTTAAAACTGCCACCTTAATAAACCTAGAGTACAATGCCGAAGCTCTAGCACGATACATAAGTATGAGGGCTTCTTCCTATAATCTTCTAGTCTCTGTTTCTGCTGGTGTTTTTGCTTGATGCATAATTTGTCTGTTCTTTTTGTGTTTCAGTTTTAGCTTGTGCCTAACCTCTACCATGTTTGTCTTCTTGGTGCAGATTCTAAAATGGACAGGCAACGACGGTTGCGACTGGCTCAAGTGTTGAAGTCCAAGGATGGGGCTTCGGCGTCCCCTCTCTCAACCTCCGCTGCTCCCCCATCTTCTCCCAACCCCCAACCTCAATCTGCCACAACACCATCAACTCCATCAGTCCAACCCTCTCCCAATCCACCTCCAAGTTCACCACCACCCATCGCGGCCATGCCTCTCGCGCTGGTCGAGGCTGGTGCTTCCTCGGCCCCCCTTGACAAGGGGAAGAGGGTAGTGGAGGTAGTTTCTGATGATGAAGATTCTGCTGAGGGGCAAGTCTTCAAGTGACAAAGAACTCAACACGCCCCTCAGACAGTTACTTCTGCTACCTCTTCTTCTCATGGGGCTGAGTCCTCGAGGGAGGATCCTCTGAGCGCCACCTCGCCTCCTCAATCAATGAACCTAGAGGGAGGAGTTGAAGCTGAGCCCACAGGCGTTCCTCCACCTGCCCCAAAACTCCCTCCCGTTGAACAAGATGCTTTGATGTCTCCAAATCCAAGAGGAAAGCTTAAAGACCTTGTTGTTGGGTGTGTGTGTTGTCTAGTTGCTTGAAACTTGTTAATTCACTCCTTAAGATGATCCAAGTTCATTTGAATCTTTAACCTTTTGAAAATATGTGTTTTCTAAAAAGCTGTAAAAAATTCAACAAGTTGTTTTACCTTAGCTGTTTTTGAAAAACTTGGTTGACTTTGCTGTCAAACCAAAACAATCGATTGTTTCGACAAAAAAATCGATTGTTTTCCTGCAAACCTTAACAGAATTCTGTTAAGCGGTTTAAATATGTTTTAAATGATCCTAACTAACTTGGCTCCTTTATTAAATGCTTTTGACCACTTGGTTAGTCTATATAAAGGTGGTTTTACGCTCCTAATCTTGGAGTAACAGAAAGAGTTTATCAAAACAGTTTTTCCAAGATTTGAAAGAGCTTTAGATCATTCTTAAGTGTGTGGAATAGGATTGGGTTGTAATTCTGAACTTTAAGCTTTGTAATACCCAGGTGTATTCTATTCCCTTCTTCTTTGATTACTGTATTTCTGTAGTTGTGTTGCCAAGGAGTGTTGTGTTTTCTTGAGGTGTTCAAGATCAACATTCTTGGTGTGGTTTGCCAAAGGTAGTGTGTTTCTTGAGGGGTTCAAGGTCACTACTTTGGTGTGTGGTGTTTGTAATCTGGTTTTGATTGCATAATGGAATACCCAGTGGTTTCTGGGGACTGGATGTAGCTCTTGGTGTAAGAGTGAACCGGTATAAATTGCTTGTGTGCTTATCTCTTACCCTTAACTCTTTAAATTCTGTTTTTAAGTTGTTTTTATAAACTGCTGATAAAAACAACCGATTGTTTCGAAGAAACAATCGATTGTTTTTCTTATATCATCTTGAAACAGTTTTGGTTCTTTGTTTCCTTAATTCTTTTCTCTGTAATTCAGCATTGATTTTCATTATACCTTCAAAGTTTGCGAAAATCCCTCTTAACCAATTCACCCCCCTCTCGTTTAAGGCCATATATTCTAACAATTGGCATCAAAAGCTAAGTTCTTGAAAGATATTCAAGTTTTGATCCTAAATCTTTTTTAAATGGCTGAAAAGTTTTCTTTTGGGGAAGGTGCCTGTTTAAGCAAACCACCTTTGTTCTGTGGTATGAAATATGAATTGTGGTGCATAAGAATGAAATTCTTTGTTGAATCTATAGATCGAAAAATCTGGAATGTTATTACAAATAACTATCTCATGCCTATATCTAAAAATGTGTCTTCTAAAAGAGAACATCTTGATTGTGTAGCTATGAACATTATTGTATCTGCACTTGATTCTAATGAATTGCTCAAGGTTTCAAAATGTAGTTCTGCCAAAGAAATGTGGAATACCCTTGAAGAGTATCACAAGAATCCTAGGAGTGCCTTGATGGACAAAGAAGAATCTGGATCAAGTCAAGTTCCTGGAAATAAAAACTGCCAAGACTCAAGTGATGAAAGTGAAGAGGAAACATTTAGCTTGCTGTTTAAGAAATTCAGCAAGTTCCTAAAGAAGAGAAACATCAAAAGTGACTCATTCAACAAGTATGATAGCAAGAAACCTACTGAGTTTAACACTAACAAATATACATGCTTTGGATGTGGTGAACAGGGTCATATAAAAACTGAATGTCCCAACAAAGAGAGGAAAAACTTCAAGAAGCATGAGAAGAAAGGAAAATCAAGAAGAGCTTACAATGGTGACTCATCAAGCTCCTCTTCAAGTAATGAAGAAAAAGCAAATTTATGTCTAATGACAAAACAAGAAAGTGACACAAGCAGTGTAAGTTCAAGCTCTTCCATTAATGTTGAAAATTATAGCCAACTTCTTGAGGCTTTCAATGAGACTCATGAAGAAGCTGATAGGTTGGCCCTTTTAAATAAACAGTTGAAAGGTTTAAACAACTCATTGGAAAATAGAGTCAAGATCTTGGAAGAAGAGTTGATCAATTCAAAAACTGATTTTGAAAATTTGGAAATGATTTACCAAAACTCTTCTTGTAAGTGTGTTGATTCAATTTTTTGTGAAAATTGTGAATCTCTTCAAAAGAAAGTTCACTATCTTTTAAAAACCACGGACAAGTTTTCCAAAGGCCAATCCAATCTTGAAACTGTTCTTGCTTCTCAAAAATGTGTTTTTGGCAAGGGTGGGTTGGGGTTTAATCCAAATAGCAAGAACAAATTTGTTTCAAAACCCTTTTCAAGTTTCTTTGAAAAACAACCTGTTGTTTTATCGAAACAACCGGTTGAAATTTGTCATTACTGCATGAAAAGGGGCCACACTATTAGATTCTGCAGAGTAAGAAGGTTTTCTGTTCCTAAAGGTATTTTGAAATGGGTTCCTAAGGTTTCTAAGGTTCCTAAGACTCCTACTAACATCATAGGACCCAAATTCATAAGGGGACCAAATCTTGCTTCTTAATCTTTTCTTGTAGGTATCCTTGACAGCCAAGAATCATTTTTGGACTTGAAGAATGACTGTCAAAGGGAAAAGCGACAAGAGTAAAGTCAGTCTTTGTAACTACACCTTCAATTGTATATGTCTTGCAAGGTTCTTTAAAAGTCAAAAGACATCTTGGCACATGCATAATGGGTGCTTAAAAGAAAAACTTCAAGAATAAAGAGAGTATGTGTGTTTTCATTTCTCATTTTATGTAAGTGTGCCTTGTGACCATATGAACATCTCAAAGTCTTCTTTTTGGGTGAATCTATTGGGGTTCTATGTGCAAAGGTATGAACAAATTGCATACTGCATTTTCATCAATTTAAAAGGTAATTTCTGGTTATGAAAAATGTCTTTTTTGCTGTCACATTAAAACAACCGACTGTTTTTTTGAAACAACCGATTGTTTTTCCTCTGGCATCTCTGTATAATGCTGTCAAGTTTGCTTATGCATGATTAAACCATTCCTCTTTTTCAAATCTTGCTATTGGACAAATATACATTGAGTGTGCCTCAGAGTATGATAATAAAAGATTATATCCACTTGTTTTCTTGAAAGCTCTATGACATGTTATATTCTTGAAATGTCAAAATTGTTTGTATTGCTGGACTACTCTATTATCATTCTGATTTCTGCTTTGTACAACCCTTCGTATTATCTATTTGTAGATCAAATAAGGGGAGAAGTTTATGCTTGATTTGGTTGTATAGTTAACTTTAAATCTGTGCATTATGTTGTTGCTTCTCTGCACTTGAAAGTACTTGATTACTTCAATTTTTCTGGTTTTTCTGCTAGTGTTGTATATGCAGAAAACTGGTTTATGTCTGTCTTGTTATCTTGCTGCTATACTTTCTTTGTATATGCATCAATTCTGTGTTACAGGACCTTTCAAGTACAGGTGCTATGATGAAGAATGATCAAAGTGATGCTTATGGTTCAAGAGCATATACACCTTACTCATATTCTTGACAAGTCAAAATTCATGACCTATGTAAAGAAACTTCAAGAATAAAGAGTCTAATCTGGTGTTGTTGATGGCTTATAACTGTGGAGGAGTCTGTCCATGTGGTGTTTGATGAAATCATTCATAGTGATCCAGGTTCTACAAAGATTTATGCAGAAGAAGATGAGTAGAACATCATTTTGTAAAAGCTGGAATCCTGTCCAAAAAACTATTGAAATTCTGCAACAGGGTAGAAGATTCCTGGATTGATGATAAGCATTAAATCTGAATTCATACCTCTATGAGATGGTTTTACTACTGCTCAGAATGCTCAAGTTTTGGTCCTTACTGCTACTAATCGTCTTTCAAAACTTGGTGAAAGCAATACTTGATGTCTCCCTCAAGCATTTGGAATTTATGTTTCAGATCAATGGGAAAGGGCTGAGATGTTAAATGCTATCTTGAAGGGTGAGAGGATTGAAGAAAACATTGACTTTGAATGTATAGCCTTCTTATGTAAAGATTACACTAGTTCGGATCTCTTTGTCTTGTGCAAGAAAGTGACATTTTTCTTTCATTTGGAAAAATGTTGGGTGAAGAAAAGAAAGGGGGAGAAATTGTGGTTTCTTGGACTCTATGGTGCTTTAAATTTTGTGTAAATTCAGCTGCTGTCATAAGCTCTGATACACTATAGATTTTGCTGCAATTCTGATATGGTATCAAAGATTTGTTGTTGCAATGGTGCTGCTACAACACATAGGTTTTTTGGTTTATCATGTTGCTGCTATATGCTAGTTTTCAATGCTGGAAATTTTGCTGTCTGTATCCCTTGTTTCATTCTATTTGAGAAGACAAATAGGGGGAGAATGGTGTGGTTTTATGTGTTGTGGTGTTGCTGATACACTCTGGTGTTATCTGGTTTTATCATGGTTTAAATTCTGCTGCTGCCATGTTCTTATTCACCATAGTTCTCCTGCACACAAGTCTCATTTTGGCACTGGTTTTTATGGTTATTTCACTGGTTTTTCTGCTTAAAGGCTTATGCAGAAAACTGGTTTTGTGTGCCTTGGTATCCTGCTGGTATACTTGCTTAGTATATGCACAAAAGTTCAAAAACAACAACACAAACAAACCAGGGATTTGTCTTCATCAAATAGGGGGAGATTGTTGAACAAGATGCGTTGATGTCTCCAAGTCCAAGAGGAAAGCTTGAAGACCTTGTTGTTGGGTGTGTGTGTGTTGTCTAGTTGTTTGAAACTTGTTAATTCACTCCTTAAGATGATCCAAGTTCATTTGAATCTTTAACCTTTTGAAAATATGTGTTTTCTAAAAAGCTGTAAAAAATTCAACAAGTTGTTTTACCTTAGCTGTTTTTGAAAACCTTGGTTGACTTTGCTGTCAAACCAAAACAATCGATTGTTTCGACAAAAAAACCAATTGTTTTCCTGCAAACCTTAACAGAATTCTGTTAAGCGGTTTAAATATGTTTTAAATGATCCTAACTAACTTGGCTCCTTTATTAAATGCTTTTGACCACTTGGTTAGTCTATATAAAGGTGGTTTTACGCTCCTAATCTTGGAGTAACAGAAAGAGTTTATCAAAACAGTTTTTCCAAGATTTGAAAGAGCTTTAGATCATTCTTAAGTGTGTGGAATAGGATTGGGTTGTAATTCTGAACTTTAAGCTTTGTAATACCCAGGTGTATTCTATTCCCTTCTTCCTTGATTACTGTATTTTTGTAGTTGTGTTGCCAAGGAGTGTTGGGTTTTCTTGAGGTGTTCAAGATCAACATTCTTGGTGTGGTTTGCCAAAGGTAGTGTGTTTCTTGAGGGGTTCAAGGTCACTACTTTGGTGTGTGGTGTTTGTAATCTGGTTTTGATTGCATAGTGGAATACCCAGTGGTTTCTGGGGACTGGATGTAGCTCTTGGTGTAAGAGTGAACCGGTATAAATTGCTTGTGTGCTTATCTCTTACCCTTAACTCTTTAAATTCTTTTTTTAAGTTGTTTTTATAAACTGCTGATAAAAACAACCGATTGTTTCAAAGAAACAACCGATTGTTTTTTTGATATCATCTTGAAACAGTTTTGGTTCTTTGTTTCCTTGATTCTTTTCTCTGTAATTCAGCATTGATTTTCATTATACCTTCAAAGTTTGCGAAAATCCCTCTTAAACAATTCACCCTCCTCTCGTTTAAGGTCATATATTCTAACACCTCCTCCCATGCAAGATTCGTTGAGGGGCTTCTTGGGCAGGGCATCCCCAGGTGGTCAAAGTGAAGGGCCCTAGAGAGAAAGTTTATACTACTATATGGGTGCCTTCATGTCTTGCGCCTACTCCTGGCACAAGCAGTCCAGAGCCAAGGTTGCCCAAGCCTCCGCCTTCCAAGCACTGGAGAAGGAAGTTGCTTCCCTAAAAGAGGAGAAGGAGAAGCTAGCCACCCACTGGGGACGTCAGGAGGACGCATACAAGACCTCACTGAGGGTGGCGCAGAAAGCGAGGGAGGAGGCCAATAAACGGCTGCATGAGGTGGCTCAAGCCCAGGCTGGGCTCCCTAATGAAGTGGTGCCTCTTCGAACAAAGATCGCTAATCTCGAGGCGGCAGCAGAAACCTCCAAGGCATACCAGAAGAAACTCGAGGACCAGTGTATGGATCGGGAGCAGACACTGGGAAAGACTGAGGTCGCAGTTGCGGACAAAACTGATGAATGCTCCTGGTTAACACTGAGAACACCTCCTTCCAAGCCAAAGTCCAAAAGTTGATCTCTGCCTTGGCCTCCAAGGACCAAGAGATGACTGCTCAAGCTGCCAACTTCAAAGTTGCTGAAGAGAAGCTGGTCGAGGAGGCTGCCACTGGGTTTGCTGATGGATTCGCAGAGGCTCTGGTCCAGGCATCGACGTCTCCAGGTGCAGCCCTTTAAACGAGGTGGTTGATGGCAAGATCGTGGCATTAGAGGCTCTTGAAGAATAGCCTTATTTTGCGTTTCAACCAAACATTTGATGTGTATACAATATAATTGCCTTTTGCTTAATTTGCAACTGTCATGAACTTCATCTGTAATTATAACTCTTGATTTTTACTTGAATGCCTATTTGCTTTTTCTTTGCATACTTGTGTACTTTTAGCTTCTGCTTTCTTTACTATATCGAGTGTGTTACCTTCGATACATCTCTTCATCGCGTTTGACTTTAACTCTTTAGGTAGTACGTGACCTTCTCTTTTACCCTTCCCCTCTGAGTCGCGATGCATACCCTTCTCCTGATCTTTTCACTTATAACCCCACTTGGCCTTTCTATCTACGAGGAATCTTCCTCATGAAGGCGTCGCCTGCCTCGTCATTGCCCAAAGGCAAGGGAGGATTTTAACTTTGTGTATTTTCCTTGTCTCTGATAACTCATGCTTTTATGCTTCTCTTTCTTACTTTTCGAGTTTCTTTTTTCTCTCTGAACTTGTAAAATCTTCTCCCTGCTTCTTACTTACCTCATCAATTTAGGATGAAAAGGGGAGTCTCTTCTTTTTTGGCCTCGACATCGCTCAAGGGCGATGAGGACTTATCCCACCTATACTGGGTATCTTCGCTCGAGGAGAGACCTGCTCTGGGTGTCCTCAGCATGTCTAAACACTTTGGGACAAAAGTCGCGCTCTGGTGCCCACGCCCACGGAGAGGTCTATACAATAGCACCGTATCGTCCATGGAGTGTCTAAAGCACAAAGGCAACTTAGCCCTTATCTTTTTGCGTTTGGTACCCACGCCTGAGAAAAGGCCTGCTACAGCAATGTCGTATCGCCCTCAGGGTGTCTGAAAACACCAAGGCGGAATGTTCTGAACATCAGACGTTGGGACTAGCTGTTCATACCTGAGAAGGGGGCGTACCGAAGGAATCCCTTAACCCCTGCTCCAGGACTAGGCACCCAGATTCTAGCTTACATCTATCGTCTGATACCGGGGCCAGCTATTCATACCTGAGGAGGGGGCATCCCGAAGGAATCCCTTAACCCTTGCTCAAGGACTAAGCACCCGGGTTTTTAACTTATGTCTAACATCTGATACCGGGGCTAGCTATTCATACCTGAGAAGGGGGCATCCCGAAGGAATCCCTTAACCCCTGCTCAAGGACTAGACGCCCGGTTTTCAACTTATACTGATATCTGGTATCGGGGGCTAGCTATTTATACTTGAGGAGGGGGCGTCCCGAAGGAATCCCTTAACCCCTACTCAAGGACTAGGGTCCCGGATTTTTAACTTGTACTCAACATACCTGTTATCTTGCTTCGCATCTGACTCCTGCTTCTTTATTTGGCGACGCCTTGTTCTGGTGACGCCTTATCGTGGCGTCGCTAACTTGGCGACGCCTTATCTTGGTGGCGCTACATTTTTTTACGGCGCCTTACCTTGACGACGCCTTATCTTGACGACGCCATACCTAGGCGACGCCTTATCTTGGCGGCGCCTTACCTTGGCGACGCCTTATCTTGGCGACGCCTTACCTTGGCGACGCCTTATCTGGGCGACGCCTCATCTTTGTCTCTGTTTCTTTGATCTTTGATCTTTGATCTTACAAGAAAGGGAAAAACTAAGGCAGAAATATCTTAAACTTTTCTTTTCTTTATTTGGGTGACCTCATTAAAAAACCCCCGAGAGGGAAAAAGAGTGTCCCCTTTACAGAATTTCAACTGAAATAAAACTTTAAATTAGCCGCATTCCAACTACGTGGGATGGGGCCCCCTTCTAGAGTTTCTAACTTATACGAACCATTCCCTTTGGCTTTGGTTACTCTGAACGGTCCAGTCCACTTGGGAGACAACTTGTTTTCTAACTCGTAGGTGTGAGCCTTCCTCATGACCAGGTCACCAACCTGGAATTGTCGCAGCTTCACCTTGGACCTGTACTGACGCTCCACTCTTCTGTTCACAGCCTCGACCCTAATTTTCGCCTCTTCTCTAGCGTCATCTATTAGGTCCAGGTTCACCCTCCTTTCTTCGTTGGACTCTTCTGCCACGAAACCTAGGAAACGTGGCGAGCTCTCGTGGATCTCTACTGGGATCATGGCGTCCGATCCATACACTAGGCTGAAAGGCATCTCCATGGTGGAGGATTGAGGCGTGGTGTGGTAAGCCCATACAATCCTTGGTACTTCTTCTGCCCACGCCCCTTTAGCCTTCTCTAATCTGCGTTTCAAACCCCTCAACAAAACTCTGTTTGCTGACTCGACCTGCCCATTTGTCTGGGGGTGTTCGACTGATGCAAACACCTGCTTGATTCCTACTTTTGTACATAGCTTCCCCAACTAATGGCTCGCGAACTGGGTGCCATTGTTTGAAATGAGACGCCTTGGCACCCCAAAACGACACACAATGTTCTTCCAAACAAAGTGTTGTACCTTGTGCGCAGTGATCTGTGCCACTGGTTCGGCCTCTATCCACTTGGTGAAGTATTCGATGGCAACGATCAAGTACTTCATCTGTCTTATCGACAATGGGAACGGGCCTAAGATATCAATTCCCCAAGTATGGAAAGGCCATGGGCTGTATATGGATCTCAGTTCCTCTGGCGGCGCCTTGTGCCAATCAGCGTGCATCTGACACTGCTTGCAATGTTGTGCGTATCGCACGCAATCCTCTCTTACTGCAGGCCAAAAAACCCTGCACGTATTACCTTGGATGCCAAGGATCTTCCTCCCACGTGGCTCCCACAAATACCTTCGTGGAGTTTAGCCATTATCCTGGTGCACTCGTTGCCGCTTACGCACGTCAAGATAGGGTGCGTAAACCCGTGCCTGAAAAATATCCCATCTACCAAGGTGTACCTTGCGGCGTTCCTCTTAATCTTCTTGCCTTCTTCTGGTTCTGCTGGGAGGATTTCGTCCGCTAGGTATCGCCTGTAAGGGGTCATCCATGTGTCACCTTCCTCCAAAGCACATATATGTATACCATTTCCTTCTTCTGGCGAGGCCGCGTAAGTGCTGATGCAGGGTGCCCTCGCCGTATCTTGACTCAAGGAGCGATGGTTCCGTGGATTTCCTCTTGTTTTACTAACGTGAAGAACATCCACCCAGTTGTCTGCAACAAACTTTCGCGGTGTTTTGAGGGTCTCTTGGATCACAGTCCTCTGCCTTCCCCCCTTGCCTGAGCTGGCCAGCTTGGCGAGCAGGTCAGCTCTGGCATTTTGCTCCCTGGGGACATGCACCAGCTCAAACGCAGCGAAGGCTCTCTTCAACACTTCGACGTACCTTAAGTACGCAGCCATCTGTGGATCCTTTCCCTGGTACTCCCCTGTTACTTGTCCTATGAACAACTGGGAGTCACTCTTTGCCAGGAGGCTCTGCGCACCCATTTCTTTAGCCAAAAGCATCCCAGCGATCAACGCCTCGTACTCCGCCTGGTTGTTGCTTGCCTTGAAGGGGAAGCGTAAAGCTTGCTCTATCAACACTCCGTTAGGCCCCTCCAAGATTATCCCAGCGCCACTCCCTTGCTGGTTGGAAGATCCGTCCACTGAGAGTACCCACTGTGACCCTAACTCCACCTCTTGAGGGTCTCCCCCTGTTGAAAGTTCTGCCACGAAGTCAGCGTAGACTTGCCCTTTGATGGACCCCCTGGGTTCATACTGGATATCGAACTCTGATAGCTCTACCGCCCAGCGAACCATCCTCCCTGCGACATCTGGCTTTTGAAGTACCTTTTGCATGGGGAGGTTTGTCATCACCACCACCGTGAAGGCGGAGCCTTCGTGCTGAGAATACTACCGCTAGCGCCGCCTTCTTTAGTGACTGGTACCTCAATTCTGGGCCTTGCAAGTCCTTGCTCACGAAGTAAATGGGCTTCTGCACCTGGTTTTGTTCCTGGACCAGTACATAGCTAATGGCCCACTCAGTCACTGCAAAGTATAAGTGGAGGGGGACGCCTACTTGTTGCTTGCAAAGCACAGGTGGCGTTGCCAAGTACTCCTTCAACTTGAGAAACACTGCTTCACACTCATCTGTCCATACGAAACGACTATTCATTTTGAGGCATTGGAAGTAAGGGTGGCCCTTTTCCCCTCCAGCAAATACGAATCTCGATAACGCTGCCATTCGCCCTGTCAGTTGTTGAACTTCTTTCACTGAGGTTGGGCTCCTCATGGAGATGATGGCTGCACACTTGTCAGGGTTTGCCTCTATCCCCCTCTCTGTGAGCATGAACCTGAAGAACTTTCCCGCCTCCACGCCAAAAACGCACTCTTCTGGGTTTAACTTGAGGTGATACTTCGATATGGTAGCAAATAGCTCTTCCAGATCAGCTGCATGCTACCCTCTCTCGTGCGAAGTCACCACCATGTCATCTACATAGGCCTGCACGTTCCTTCCCAGCATGGGTGCAAGGAGCTTGTCCATCAACCTCTGGTAGGTGGCGCCTGCATTTTTCAAACCAAACGGCATCACCTTATAACAGTAACTGCATGTTTCCGTCATGAATGCCGTTTTACTCTCGTCCCTGGGGTGCATCTTGATCTGATTGTATCCTGAGAATGCATCCAGGAAACTCAGCATCTTGCAACTCAAGGCGCTATCCACTAATGCATTGATGTTGGGTAGTTGGTACGAATCCCTGGGGCATGCCTTGTTCAAATTTGTGAAGTCAACGCACATCCTCCACTTCCCATTCGCCTTCTTCACTAGAACTACATTGGCTAACCACTCAGGGTATTGTATCTCCCTGATGTGTCCAGCGCTAAGCAGCTTCTGTGTTTCTTCCTTCACAACGAGGCATCGCTCTTCGTTGAACTTCCTCCATCTTTGTCTCACAGGGCGAACCTTTGCATCCATGTTAAGATGGTGACACAAAAAATCCGAGTTCTGGCATATCCGTCGCAGTCCAAGCGAAAGCATCTAGGTGGCGCGAGATTACTACAGCTACCTCTTCTTGTTCTCCTTGGCTCAGCAAGCGTCCTAATTTGAACACCTTACCCCCTATTTGTCTTTCTACTATGTTATCTTCTGGTCGGGGTCGCTCATTCTGCACATTCTCTTCAAGAGACTCACTCGTGGAATCCTCTTCCATAGGCGTCGCCCACACGGATGCATCAGGCATCGCCTCTTCTGGCTCTTCTCCAGCGAGCGAGGCATTGTCGTTTCTTCCTTCAGTATGTGCATCTTCCATAGGCGTCGCCCCTATGGTGGCTTCGACCGGCGTGGACTTCTCGAGCGTCGCCTCTTCCAACGGTTCCAACTCCATTTGCGAATCTGAAACGAGTGGTCGCTCCATCACCATGACCACGCCTCTCTTTGTCTTTAGGCTATTTTCATAGCACTTACGGGCCTCTTCTTGATCTGACTTGATCACGATCACCTTGCCACTAAGATCTGGTAGCTTCATCTTCATGTGGCGCGTGGAGGACACTGCCCTTAATCTGTTTAAGGCAAGTTTGCCTAACAAAATGTTGTAGGCTGAGTTGGCGTTGACCACCAAGTATCGGATGCTCTCGGTGCGTGATGCCGCTCCATCAGTGAACGTCGTCCTCAGCTCCAAGTAGCCACATACCTCTATTGGGCTATCTGCAAACCCATATAAACATCCAGTATAGGGTCTCAAAAGGTCGGGGGACAACTGTAGCTTATTGAAGGTCGACCAAAACATGACGTCTGCAGAACTGCCTCGGTCGACGAGGACCCTATGTACCTTCCTTCCTGCCGTGACTTATTGAAATGACCACTGGTTCATTGTCGTGTGGGACAACATCCCGCAGATCAGCCCTTGTGAAAACGAGGTCTGACTCCCATGGGTCGTTTGGAAATTCCTCTGCAACCGAACTCACTGACCTCACATATTTCTTTCGTTGAGAGGCAGTGGGTCCTCCTCCGGAAAAGCCGCCAGAGATGGTGTGCACTTCTTCGTGAGTTGGGACTTCGTGCGCTTGGCCTTCCTCTGGCGTCGCCGTGGCTGTGGTCGCAGTGGTCCCAGCGAGATAATCTTTCAAGAAACCATTCTTCACAAGCTCATCCAACTGATAACCCAGCGCTAAGCAGTTGTTAATGTGGTGCCTGAACGCTTCGTGAAATTCGCACCATGATTCCTTGTGAGGTCCCAGTACCTTGTTTGACTTCATAGGTGGCCTCAACCTGTCAGCTATGTTGGGCACAACAATGAGGTCTTTAAGTTCTACCACAAAGTTGTGCCTTAGAGGTCTATTGCCCTCTCTCCTTCCTTCTGATTGACCCTTAGGTTGGGTTCTCCTTGTCTCGTAGGTGCGCCTCCTATCTTGATTCTTTCTTTCTGTAGTGGCTTCGTGGACTCTAGCAGGTTGTGCGCGCATCTGCGCTTTCGGGTGTGCAGGCGTAGCAGTCGTGCACTTCTCGTATGCCTCGCCATAAGAGGCAATGTGTTCTACCGCTCGACGCCTTACTTCAACAAAAGTTTTGGGGCGGCTGCGATTGAGCGATTTACTAAAAGATCCAGGGCACACCCCCTTCCTGAATGCGTACACGATCATGGGTTCGTCTGTGGTACCCACCTTCACCACCTGCGCCCCGAAGCGACTTATGTACTCTTTCAGGGTCTCCTCTTGATATTGCTTCACGTCAAAAAGGTCGTATGAGACTGGGGCTGGGGCCCTGTTAGCCAAATACTGCTCTATGAATAGCCGCGACAGCCGTGCGAAAGACGTGATGTGACCCTCTGGGAGGCTGATGAACCAGTCCATGGCCATCCCAGTCAAAGTGCTCATAAAGAGCTTGCATCTTATGGCATCAGAACCGCCTACCAGCATCATCTGTGTGTGGAACGCAGTGAGGTGCGCCTCAGGATCCTCCATCCCTCGGAAGGTTACTTTGGGCCCCGTGAACGTGTTGGGGATTGTTGTCTCTAGGATTGCTTGTGAGAATGCTTTTGAGAATTCTCTGGGTGGGGTGGTAGTCTCGGGCTCGTCTACGTTGCGCCATCCACGGCGTAACTCCTCGTTTCTCGCCTGAGACGCTGCGAGATCAGCCTGCATGCGCTCTTGCTCCGCTTTCGATGCTGCCATTGCTTCTTGCAGCCCTTGCATCATGCCCATGAGTTGTTGCATGGTCATCTCTTCACTCCTAGCGCGTGCGGGTCTCATGTTCGTGGTTTCTGGAAGCCCCCTTAACTATCTGTGATTTGAGAGCTGGAACTAGGTTGGAAACTGCAACTGGAACTGAAAAGCTGTGTAATGGGACTGATGTTTTATATCGGCCCCACGGTGGGCGCCAAATGTTCCCGGCGGTTGACCAGGGTCGTCTTTGCGTGTGGCTTGTCCTTGCGAGCTAGGGCACCTTCGCTACGCTCCGTCTATGATACCTGAAAAGAAGTGAACAAAGGGGCGCCCTCGCGGCCGTTTGCACTCCGACGATCAAGTCAGCTAGCGAGAAACATCAAAGGTGACACACCCTCTGAAGGTGGTCAAAAACTATGCTGAATGACTAAAACTGTGTTGCCCTAATCGTCTTGTGCTCACAGTGGGTGCGCAACGAAGACAACTAGGGTTTGTGCTCTGTGTAAAACTGCAAGAATTAGCTCAAAACTCGGATCCCTTTTCAAATGCCCCAAGGTCCCTTTTTATACATCTCTCGTGTTTAAAACGCTTTAAAGCGTATAAAAATATTCCTTTGAACGTTCGAATCATAACTGAATTAACGCGTACCTTGGCAAACTTTCACTGAAACATTTAATGAGCACGTGCTTATTGCCACGTGCTCTTCTGACTCGATCGTTATTCTGTGCAGAGGGTCCCACAGCGCCGCAACCCAACTTAGGGTTATTCCATTGCGTGAGCCCTCTTTCCTCGAAGTGCTTCTAGCGCGTGGGGTGACTTCCTGGGTGCCAACTCATGCGCCCCAACCTCTAGTTACTCACCCTGGGAGTGTATCTACCTTCCTCTTGCATGATGCACCTGGTTCACCCCTGAGCATGACCCTCTCATGGGTCGTATCTGTTCCGGGGGTCTCCCTGAGGTGGCGTGGGTACTTCACGAGTGAGGTTACTCCCTACTGGTACTAGAACTATGGCCTTGAAGCCACCTTTCTCGTCCCTTTGTTACTGTTCTGAATTGTCGAGGCCTGAAGCCTCCTTGCAATGTCTTAGCTTGGCGATGCTTTATCTTGGCGACGCCTTAACCCGGCGACGCCTTTGCTTGACGATAACCTGGCGATGCCTTTCTCGGGCGATGCCTCACTTAGGCGACGCCTCCTATTGGCGATGCCTCAAGCGGTCAACCTGTTGACTTTCTTTCTTTGGTCCCTTGAGGGGTCCCACCATGTGTTGACTTCGACCTTTGGTCAACGCCCGGGGACGAGACGGTACAATGAGTCATGTATCGTCCGGGTCATATCGGTTATTGTAGGGATATCGTGTGCGGAAGCGTAATAGTGTCAACCAAAGATTATGAGAAATTAAAGTAACAAGGAAAATCAGAATGATACAAAAAAATTTTAGGTGGAAAACCCCTTTAAATAGAGGTAAAAAACCACCGGCGAGAGAGCCAAAACTTCCACTATAATGGTACTGGGAGTACAATGAATTCCTCTCAGGCTAATAGATAAATAGCCCCAAAACAAATTATCTCTATATGGGTTAAGCACTTACACCCAAGAGAAGAAATAGAGAGTATAGGAAAAGAGAGAGGAAGCGTGTGTGTTGTTGTTTGTTGTGTGTTACATTGCTTGAAGGAAGCCACTATATATAGTGGTTCTAGGAGACAACAATAATAAAATCAATTAATGGTAAGTAACCTCCCTTTGATGACAATTAATTGTAGTAAGAAACCTCAATTTGTTGACAATTAATTGTAGCAAGTAACCTCCCAATTATGTCAAGAAAACAAAAAGGTGAGTCATAACCCACAAATCTCCACCTTGACTTGCCTTTGACTGAAACACTCTCTCGCCATGAAGCCTTGATTAAGTATGTATAATACCAGTTAAGTTCAGGCAATGATCGAACTTAGCTGATGGAAGTAGCTTGGTCAACATGTCTGCAGGATTTTCGGTTGTATGAATTTTTTCAACAATTATATCTCCCGTATCAACAATGTCTCGGATAAAATGGTGCTTAATTTCAATGTGCTTGGTCCTTGAGTGATACTTGTTGTTCCTGGTTAAGTGGACAACACTCTGACTATCACAAAATATAACAAGAACATCTTGTTGAAGACCAAGTTCACTTACCAAGCCTCGAGGCCATGTAGCCTCTTTCATACCTTCTGTAGCAGCAATATATTCCACTTCAATGGTGGACAAAGCCGCAATGGCTTGAAGTGAAGAATACCAACTGATAGCAGACCCACATAGGGTAAAAATGTAGGCTGAAAGTGACCTTCTCCGATCTAAATCACCACCATAGTCAGCATCAACATAGCCAACTGCTCCTCCGGGATCGGCTCTATGTTGATCAAATACTAAACCAAGATCTGAAGAACCTTTCAGATAACGAAGTATCCATTTAATGGCTTCCTAGTGTGCCTTGCCTGGATTATGCATGAACTTGCTAACAATGCTAACGGCATAAGCTAAATCAGGTCTAGTACATACCATAGCATACATGAGACTTCCAATTGCATTTGAATACGGGACATGAGACATGCGTCTTTTGTCCTCGTCTGATTTTGGACACTGATCTGATGACAACTTGAAGTGGGCGACAATTGGGGTATTAACTGCTTTGCAATCTCGCATTCCAAATTTGTCAAGCATCTTAAGAACATACTTCTTTTGTGATAGAAAAAGTTTTCCAACTTGACAATCTCTGTTGATCTCCATTCCTAAAATTTTCTTGGCAAGACCTAAGTCCTTGATATCAAATTCACAACTAAGCTGAGCTTTTAACTTGTTAACTAAAAATCTCTTGCAGCAATCAACATGTCATCAACATATAACAAGTATATAAATTACCCATCAGATGTCTTTTGAAAATAGACACAATTATCATAGCTACTTCTGGAGTAGCCATATCCAACCATGAAAGAATCAAACCTCTTATACCATTGTCTTGGTGATTGCTTCACGCCGTAGAGAGATTTCTTCAAACGACATACATGGTCCTCCTTTCCAGGAACAACGAAGCCCTCAGGCTGCTGGATGTAAATCTCTTCCTCAAGATTACCATGAAGAAAAGCAGTTTTCACATCTAACTGTTCCAGCTCCAAATCATACAAGGCAACTAAAGCAAGTAATATACGTATTGAAGTATGCCGAACAACAGGAGAAAATACTTCATTAAAGTCAATACCTTTCTCTTGATCAAAACCTCTTACAACAAATCTTGCTTTATTCCTTGTACTCTCAACACCAGGGATCCCTTCTTTTCTCTTAAAGATCCACTTGCAACTAATGACTCGTTTTCCTTCTGGTAACTTCACCAATTCCCATGTTTTGTTTTTTAGAAGAATCTCAACTTCTTCTTGCATAGCAGTAATCCACTTTGTTGAGTCGTCACTAGAGATAGCTTCAGAGTAATTCTTGGGTTCACCTTCTTCACCCATCTCTTGCGCAATAGTTAAATCATAAGCAATGTTGGCAGATTTTGCAATTAATCTTTGAGTTGGTTTTCTTGGTCTCTGTTGTGGAAGTTCTTGAGCCATAGACCACGGCTGTGGTAACCCTCGTCGTTTAGGTGGACATTGCTCATGTGGACTCAAATGTTCATTTGTACCATCAATAGCAGTGACTTGATCACCTTGAGTACTGGAGGAATTGGAATTGGGAACGTCTTCCTCATGAGCGGGTGTTTTAATCTCAAACTCCACGTTCTCTCGAGCATAGCATTTTCATTAAATGTCACATTCCGATTGTGAATTACTTTGTGAGATTCTAGGTCATAGAAACGATAGCCTTTAACCCCTAAGCCATAACCCAAGAAAATGCACTTCTTAGCACGAGGTTCTAATTTTCCCTCGTTTACATGAGAATAAGCAGGGCAACCAAATATTTTAAGATTAGAATAATCAACAGGGTTACCTGACCAAACTTCTTCTGGAATGTTGCAATCAATTGATCTGTTAGGAGAGCGATTTATCAGATAACATACCGTTGAAGCCGCTTCAGCCCAAAAAGATTTGCTCAAACCAGAATGGGAGAGCATGCAACAAACTCTCTCCATGATAGTTCTATTCATTCTTTCTGCAACCCCGTTCTGTTGTGGAGTCCTTGGGATGGTGAGGTGTCTGAAAATGCCTTCCTTCTTGCAGAAATCATTGAATTCTTTCGAACAGAACTCAAGGCCATTGTCTGTCCTTAGCCTCTTTATCTTCTTGCCAGTCTGAGTCTCAATCAATAATTTCCACTCTTTAAAAGTGGAAAATGCTTCATTCTTATGTTTGAGAAAATACACCCACAATTTTCGTGAGAAATCATCAAAAATTGTCATCATATAACGACATTTACCTCTGGAGGGAACTTTTGAAGGACCCCAAAGATCCGAATGAATATAATCCAAAGTACCTTTGGTTCTGTGTATGGCTTTAGAAAAAAAAACCTTTTCTGCTTACCAAAAATGCAATGTTCACAGAAATCAACCTTTCCAGTACAGTGGTTACTAAGGTGACCCTTCTTTTTGAGGATTAGAATTCCCTTCTCACTCATGTGACCTAATCTCATATGCTACAACTTGGTGTTATCTTTGTTGGGTGAACCTGCAACAGCTGCAAAACCTGTAACTGTTGAACCCTGCAGCACATACAAACTATCACATCGAATTGCCTTTAGTAACACAAGAGCTCCTTTAGGCACTTTTAAAACTCCACATTCAGCTGAGTATATACACTCATGAGATTCAAGGGTGCCTAAGGAAATGAGATTTCGTTTCAACTTAGGGACATGTCTGACACCTGTTAAAGTTCTAACAAATCCATCATGTGTCTTGATTTTAATTGTTCCTTCACCAACAACTTTGCATTGAGCATCGTTTCCCATCAAAATAAGAACATTATAAACTGATTCATATGTGGTAAACCAGTCTCTATTGTGAGACATGTGAAAAGTACAACCAGAATCAAGAATCCATTCATTTTTAGACCTTTGTTCAGTGTTGGAAGCTACAAAAGAATCCCCATCAAATTCAGTTTCAACAATATTGGCTTCGGCATATTTTTCTGGTTGTTTACCATTTCCCTTATCTTCTCTATCTTGCTTATTTTTCAATTTATAACATTCAGAGATTTCATGTCCCTTTTTCTTGCAATAACGACAATATTTGGAGTTCTTGCCTATAGATTTTGACCTTGATTTATACTTATTGTTCCTACCTTTCTCTTGGTTTCTCCCTCTAACTACTAATCCTTCACCAGAACTTTCAGAATGAATTTGAGTATCAAATTTTTCTTTGGCTAGTAAATTAGTCTTGACATCATCAAAGCTTAAGGTAAGATAATTACCGTATAACAATTTCTTTGAATTGTCGATGCGAGGGTGGTAGAGAAACAATAAGTAGAACGGCTTTATCCTCATCATCAATTTTAACATCCAAATTTTCCAAATCAATTATGATGGAATTAAATTCATCAAGGTGAGATTGGATGGGAGTACCTTCGGACATTCGGAGTGTAAAGAGTCGCTCCTTTAACCGGAGTTTGTTTACAAGACTTTTGGTCATGTATAGAGATTCCAATTTACTCCATATGCCTGCTGTAGTTTTCTCGTTGATGACCTCACGCAAAACCTCACGGGACAAGCATAACTGGATTGCAAACAATGCCTTTTCATCCATCTCATCCCACTGCTCCTCCGTCATAGTGGTTGTCCTCGTCATTTTACCTGTTAGAACTTTCTTTAAACCATTCTGGGTGAGAACAGCTAGCATCTGGACTCGCCAGATAGCAAAGCTGATTTTACCATCAAATTTGTCAATATCGAATTTCGACATTATTGAACAACAAATCCTGGTTGAATTATCGAAAAGCTCTGATGCCTATTTGTAGGGATATCGTGTGCGGAAGCGTAATAATTTCAACCAAAGATTATGAGAAATTAAAGTAACAAGGAAAATGAGAATGATACCAGAAATTTTTAGGTGGAAAACCCCTTTAAATAGAGGTAAAAAACCACCAGCAAGAGAGCCAAATCTTCCATTATAATGGTACTGGGGAGTATAATGAATTTCTCTCAGGCTAATAGATAAATAGCCCCAAAACAAATTCTCTCTATATGGGTTAAACACTTACACCCAAGAGAAGAAATAGAGAGTATTGGAAAAGAGAGAGCAAGCGTGTGTGTTGCTGTTTGTTGTGTGTTACATTGCTTGAAAGAAGCCACTATATATAGTGGTTCTAGGGGACAACAATAATAAAATCAATTAATGGTAAGTAACCTCCCTTTGATGACAATTAATTGTAGTAAGAAACCTCCATTTGATGACAATTAATTGTAGCAAGTAACCTCCCAATTATGTCAAGAAAACGGAAAGGTGAGTCATAACCCACAGTTATATGCCTATATGATCTTGATCGGATATGAAACCGATAATGATCTTGATCGTATACAAAATCGATGTGGTGTAATCAGGAAAGTTGTTGATATGCCTAAATATGTTTAAGCTCGGTATTTTTTTGACAGAGTAGCGAGTTTTTTATCCCTTGTTTATCTTCTAAAATCTGTCAAGATATCAGAGATTCTTTATCTTTCAGTCACATAGAGATAGGGAAAGTAAACTAACGAAATATTGATTGATAAAGAACTTTCATTCGTATAGTTTTTATTCCTTATAAGCTCATAAATTGATGCATGAAAATGAAAGATATGATTGTTATTATTTAAATTTATTGTGATATTATTTTGATGATAAAAGATAAATGGGAGGAGATTGGCCAAAAAAACTCTATAAATAGATGATGACCCTTATAAAACAAGATAAGTATTATTCAAGCAATACATACTACATTAATAAATTTTATGCTCTCACTAACTTGATCGTTGGAGTATTGTCAACAGCTGGACCCCCTCTCATCTCATTGTTGTTGAACCAAGTGGTGTTCAAGCTTTGAAGAATCCAAACCCTTTGAAGGATGTTGAAGCCTTGGCTGTGCTTGGTGTTGCTGTGCTGGTTTAGTATAGTTATGGGGTAGTTTGAGTATTGTAATCCACCCCTTGATCGAATCTAAAGCATAAGCATCTCAATCTTCGAGAAAGTAAAATGTTTTCAAACTAAGTTAAAACAACCGATTGTTTTGTCGAAACAACTGATTGTTTATACTTAGATGTTTTGAGAAAAAGATTGAAAACTGTTTTTAAAATGGTTGGACTGTTAAGAACCAAAACAACCGATTGATTCGAAGAAACAACCAATTGTTTGTTTTGGGACCATAACAGAAAAACTGTTTTATCTTTGACTGAGCTTTAAATGATTTAACTGTTTATGCTCCAGTCATTAAATGCTTTGACCAATCTTTTAATGCAATTTAAGAGTTTGTTAAGATTTGATAACAAACTACATCTTTGAATAAATTCATAAAAACATATTTGAGAATCAATCTTTGACAAGTTTTTGCTAAAAGTTTTTGAGTTTTTCAAAGAGCTAAGATTGCTGAAAGTTTGTGATTGATCAAAGTTTGTGGAATAGGATTATGCTTGTATTGATTTCAGATTATCTTCTGTAACAAGTTTAATCCTTGTACTCTGTGAAACAAGTTTCGTTTTTGTGTTTGCTGAGATTGGCTATGTGTTCTTGAGGGGATCAAGATCAGCAATCTTGGTGTTGGTATGTTGGCCAAGAAGAGTGTGTGCCTTGAGGTGTTCAAGGTCATTATCTTGGTTGTTGTGTAAGTGATCAAGTTGTGATTGCTTAGTGGATTTCCTCAAGGTTTCTGAGAAGACTGGATGTAGCTCTGGATTTGGAGTGAACCAGTATAAACATCTGTGTGCAATCTCTCTATCCTTAACTCTTTAATTTCAGTTTTGTTTGTTGTTTGTTGGTATAAACAACCGATTGTTTCTGTGAAACAACCGATTGTTTTTCTGGTTCTGTTGTTTTGTTTGTTGTTTTTGGTAAACTGAATTTCTTATCAATTGTTTCCTGAGATAAATTCATTCTTGTCTTAAAAGTTTGCGAAAATCTTCTTTAAACAATTCACCCCCCTCTAGTTTAAAGCCATCCATTCTAACAATTGTGACTTCCAAACATTCAAAAGTTGCAATTATGAGGAGATCATCTTGGAGACCATCTCCAAGAACCCGACGTTTAGCTCGTGCGAGAATATTTGGCGTCTATCGAGGGGTAGGTAAAATTGATCCTGCAACCATCAAACACCAAAACACTAAACTAAACACCAATTGATAGTCGACAAGAGAAATACTAGGCAAGGAGTTCAAGCACAAGATGGAGACGACGTACCCTCCTTAAACAAATTGTGGAAACTATGTGAGTTATTCAACAAGACAACAAAGAGGCTAAGAAGCAAGCGGAAGAATTTGGTCAGGAGCGAGAGAGCCTGCGGGAAGAATCTCAAGCTGAACAAGAAAGATTTCATCAGGAATGAGATTGTCTGTGCAAAGAGCCCAAGCAGAGCAAGAAAGACTACGCAGTGATGCAAACTCTTCTAGAAAATTGATGGAAGACACTGTTAGAATAAATGAAGAATTGTAAAGGACCAAAGAAGATTTGTGGAGGACAATGCAGAGCCAAACAAGAAGAGGCGCGAGACTTAGTTCTCTGGATGCCTCCTCAAGAGAAGATCCTCAGCCATTCTCACAGGCGATAATGGAAGAGCCAATTCCACCGCACTTCATGATGCCGAATGTTACCCCTTTCTCCGGGTAGAAGATCCCGAAAATCAGTTGAAAGCATGCAGAGCCCAGATGCTAATCTCTGGAGGAACGAATTCAGTCTTATGCAAAATGTTCGTAGGCACGTTCACAAGAACAACTCTCTAGTGGTTTAGTGGAATTCTAGACGAATCCATCACCTCCTTCTGGGAATTTGCAAGAGTGTTCAAAGAAAAATTCTCAGCCAATAAAGTAAAACCTCCAAAGAAAGCCAACATCTTCGATGTGAAGCAATGGGAAGGCGAACTTCCCAAAGAGTATCTCAATTGTTTTTGCACGATGTCAGTACACATCCAAAACCTTAATGAAGAGATAGTGATAGATGCATTTGTAAAGGGCCTCCAAGTAAACCTCTTTAGGGTATCTTTACTCCTTAACAGAGCAAAATCAATGACGAAAATCTAGGAACGAGTCTCAACCCATATCAAGGTTGAAGAAGCAATTCAAAGGAAGAAGGAAAATGAGCATCAAAAGCAAGAAAAATACAAAAACAACATATGAGATCATCGGCCAAGAAACACCAAGACCTCGTCATGATAACGACCGGTCAAAGATATATTTCATATGTGGCCAAAACAAATCATGTGAAGAAAGCTCAATCAAGGCATCATTCTCCCTGTTCAAAGTTCAATTTATCTCATAAATTACTTCTACTTAAAAAATAATGTCGCCGAAAAATTTCCAAGAAAGATTTATCGTTTGTTAGGCAACCATTGGGAGGCTTGTTGCAAGTTTTATCAAGCTCATGGTCATGACACCGAGCGATGCCTCACTTTATCTCATCAGCTCACCGACTTGGTGGACAAAGGTTTTTTTGAAGAAATATCTACAGGATCCACAGGAAAAGGAGCCAATAGGATAAGATGTGCCAAAAACCCAAGAGCACGAAACACCGATCTTAGGTTATTTCAATACTACAGTGGGGAAATTTTCCAACGGAAGGGTTTTGGCATCCAGCCAATAGCGGTATTCTATAGCGGTTTTTTCTTTAGAAACTCAGGAAGCCAAGCCTCCTCCAGACCCTTCTCTCTGTTTCACACCTTTTGATTTGGTAGATGTGATTCCTCATGAAGATGACCATGTGGTCTTAACAATAGTCACCATGAGATGCTATGTACATGTGGTCCTATCAAGTTTCCTTTCTTCTAGTGGAGAGAAAGGATATTCATACTTTCAGTGTCTCCAGAAGAATTAGCGTTTTGTTTGGTTCACAGAATGCGAGGAAGCCTTTGTAAAGCTCAAAAATTACATGGCAAATCCACTGGTCCTTAGCAAACCATCATCAAGTACTCCTATCTGATTATACTTCTCAATAACTGATCAAGCCATAAGCTCGATCATTGTTCAAGATGTAGGGAAGATCCAAAAACCCATATACTTTTGTTAACAAAGTATTACAAGGAGTTGAAGCACAATATCATGCTATTGAAAAGGCAGCTTTGGATGTTATCTTCACAACCATACGATTGCGGAATTACTTCCAAAGTTTTATTGTGATCATCATGACACACCTTCCTATTAAGCAAGTTTTTCAAAAGTTGGACATAGCTAGACAGATGCTCAAGTGGGTCATTGAGTTATTAGAATTCGATATTCGTTATGAGCTAAGAGGATTGATCAAGGGACAAGTAGATGCTAACTTTGTGGCCAAACTAACTCCAAAAGAGTCAGAGGAAAGGGGAGACAACATTAGGTGGATTCTCCCGATGGATGGGTTATCCAATCTAAAAGGAAGTGGTGCAATTATCATCCTTAATGGACCAGATGGACTACTCTTCAAGCAGTCCCTCAAGCTTTCATTTAAAGTCGACAATCATCAGATTGAGTATGAAGCCCTTATCGTTGGAATGCTACTTGCTAAAGAGTTGGGTGTTTGTCGGTTATTGGCGAAAAGTGACTCACTACTAATAACGGGACATGTATATGAGGAATATCAGGCAAAAGACCCCCAGTTGGCTCTATATCTCAAGTATTTCAAATCCTTGATAGAAATATTTTCCACTTTGGATCTCGTACAAGTCCTAAGAGATCAAAATTCCCAAGTCAACCTGTTATCTAAACTAGCAAGTTTAGAAAAGGAAGGAGCACATCATACCATTATCAAAGAAACCTTGATGGTCCAGAGAGTGATAACAAAGGAGGATTCTAGAGAAGACTATGCAAAGGTTCTACAAATATCAATAGAGGATACTTGGATGGCTCCATACATACGCTATACGACGGATGCATTGCTTCTATCGGATCTAGCACAGGTGATGAACTTTTTCCGACAAGTGTACCGCGTCATAAGTAATAATTTGTCCCTAAGGACGGATATCAAACCCACAAGGAACAGTTGAATTATCAGGTATAAGATTCACTAAATAGAAAACAAAATAATTTCTTGAAAGTTTGTTGTGTATGATTGCAAGAATTGTAAAGAAAGCAAAGTAAAGAGTTTATTGGTTCAATTGGGAAAATTGGGATTAGGGTTCATCCTTCTTACCCTAGAATTCATATATCAATTTCTCGCAAATAAAATTATTAAGAGAGTCTCTTGAATATCGATCTCTCGCATATTTATAAAAACTCTTTATCATTACGTTTAGATGTTGATAGCAAATAACATTTCAAATTTATTCCTAGTATTCAAATATGTTAAGCATTATCCTTTAACTTAGAAACTTAGAAGTACTTTTAGTCAAATCTAAGGATCAAAATCATGGTAAACAAGCTTTATTAATAAAATGACAATATTCATCAATCAAGAACAAAATATTATATTTAAATACCACCTCAATACATAAGAGTTTGAACAAATTACTCATAATCCCAAAGGATAGAATTAGCTACTCATGTGGGCCATTACAAGCATGGAAAGCAAGAAAAGAAGATTCAGGATGTTTCTCCTTGACGACTACCTCCTCTAGGGTTTTCTAACACCTTCTATTCTTCTAGTGAATTCTAGGATTGTGCCTCACGCCTCATATTTAACCTAGTTGGGCTTGGGCTAAGTGACGTATCGTCTGGACGTGATTGGGCTCGCCTGGGTGAGTTGTACGAAAACAGACCCAACGTCTCGAGAATCATCTCATCTGAGCGTGACTGTGCTCGTTTGGGCGAGATCCTTTGGAAGCTTCTGGCTTAGGTGAGCTTGAGCGAGTGTTGGAGTATTCTAGCTTTCCCTTTTTATTTTTGTATATTCTTCTTTTGGCCTTTTATCTACATTTTTTCCTAGAATCCTGAAATTAACACAAACTTGAGAATAAATAATTCTTATTCATATTATAATCACAAAATATGTAAAAATGTTTAAATTCATACATTACGGATTATATTACAGTTATTTTATCAACTATCAACTGTATTTTAATATGAAATATTACTGAAATATGACACTTATCAACTCCCCCAACTTAGAATCTTGCTTCACCTCAAGCAAAGTAAATGAATATTACTAAATCATATTTGAATTTAAATATCAAATTAACTTTATTCACTAAATAATATATTATATTAGAAACTTATGTTGCTTCCAAATTCAAATATAACAAAATATAGATACAATCAACTTCTAGGATCAAACTAAAACAATAAAATGACAATTTATCAAGGAATTTCTTCTCATATGCTCACTGGTAAGTGTTCTCTCTATTTTTACTTAATTATAACAAATCACATTTTCTTTTCATTTCATCTTCATATCGCAAACATATTAGAAACATGAATTTTAAGGTCTTTAACAGGGTTATAATGAGGTTGGCCTTTCAAAAGGTATTGGTTTTTTCATATAACAAAATGCACATTTTAAAGAAGAAGAACATACCTACAATCCAATTATAGTACATATATATTATCTAATCACCATTTTCTTTTGACTTCACATTTCTCCTCATTTTCTTTCTACTTATTCAGATTTCAACATGAATTTTTCTACATCCCAACCGATTTCAAGGTCGTGCTTCAAATGATAAAAATACATAAACTTATTTACAATAGGACGGATATGAAGGTATTCGCACAAAAGTTGGAAAGAATTAAAAAAAGTCCAGTTATTAGGGTGAAGTTAGCTCAATCCAATGTTCATGATGGTCAACATCCCACATTCAAAAGGGGTTAAAGGGAATGCGACACCCAGTTCCTTGAAAAATACTCGTACACATAAGTAAAGCTTGGATTGTTACATGAATGACTTATATAAACCCTATCCTCTAAATCACATGCCTCCACCTTAACATATTTTTTCCTTTTATTAGTGCAAAAATCATAAACATTAACTAATTCTTCAACAAGGTGAATGGAAGTAAAATCAGAATGTTATGCATGCACTTCACCAAAAACCGGGAGATAGTTGCAGTTTGAGATGGGGAAAACCTACATTGTGTTTCCTAGAGGCCTCACTATGAACCATTTTTTGCTTTAACCTTCTCCCAATAGGTTCCCTTATAATAATGGCAGACGAAGGTGGGTTTAAGGGAACTCCCTTCGATAAATGGTTATATATAGTTTGACTAGAGGAAAACTTATTATCAACAGGAACAACATTTTGATAGGAAAGAATAGATTTATCAACAATAGGTGAATTAGAAGGCGTAGATGAAAAGGCCAAGAAAATGTACCTATAGTTGGAAAGCAAGAAGTTAAAGCAAACCAAAGCAAGAAGTGTGAAACCCTTCGTAGAGGAACAATGACACGGTGAGGAAAAAAGGAAATACGAATGAGATAGGAAGAGGCAAAGGTAAAATTCGTGAGCGAGAAAAACCTATGTCAACTCAAAAGGTGTTAAAAGATTATTCAAGAAGGAAATTGTTCTCTCTTGGGAGATGGGACCTAGAGAACTGTTGAGAGGCTTTGTCTTCTTCCTTCCTATCAGGCAGTCGGTCTATGTTTTAGCTTCCTCTTCCAAACCCCTCGCTACTCCTTCCAATCCCAATTGCTCGATCACTCAGTCTTCTTGATGGAGATCAAGCTCAAGAGGACATGGAGGCCAATCAACAAGATCAAGAAGAGGTGGAGGCACAAATGGAGGACGTCCATGGAGGTCAAAGCCCACCTCAAAGGATTACAAGAAGCATGTTCAAAGCTTTGGGAGCTAGAGGACATTTATTTTCTCTTTTTGTAATTTCTTTAGTTGAAGGTGCTTAGAGGGAAACATTAGAAACCTCTTTTGTTTTAGCATCTTTTAGGCTTTAGTTAGGAGCTTTAGGAGGGGGATGTATTAGTAGATAGGTGTAGCAGTAGAATAGGAGGTGCCAAAGTGAAGGAAAGAGTCACACCTTCCTCATGCATGGTTTAGGCGCCGGTTTTAGCTAGTTTTAGGAGGGAAATTTGAATTGTTTTAACTTGCATTTTCAGCACCTTAGGCTATAAATAGAGGTTCCTTCTTTGTAAAATTCAGATTGGAATTAATCTAAGAAAACTCTACTCAAATTTTGAGTGATCTTTGGAGAGCTTTTGGAGCCTTCTTCTCTAGTCTTATCTTGATGGATCAATGGAGTCCTCAAGTGGCGGCATCACTCTCATCTAGGAGCATTCCACACTTCTAGTGGCGAGATCATCCATCATTCTTCCATCTTCATGAGCATTCTCTTCTCCTTCCTTCCTCCTCTTTCAATTGTTCATGTTGTCTTGTGTTCTTGAGTTGTTTGGTTCGGCTATTCTAGTTTTCCAGCACATATTTTCTGTTCTTGCCTTTTAATTTCACTTTTGTTCGGTTCATATGTTTGCTTATTCAATTATGTTCGGTTCCTTTTAATTTTACCTCTCTTTGTTGATTCAATTTGACAATATGTGGAGCATCCAAATGAGTATGGGATTTGGTGCTAGTTTTTGGTGAGTTCTTGTCTTAGAACAATGATCCAACTCTAAGAAAAGTGTCTCTTTAATGTCCAGCTCAAGGTGATTCCTAAGAATGTCAAGAATCATTCTCTATATGGCTAGTGGAATCACATCATGTGGTATCATGAGTCTTAGGTTCATTCTTGTTTAATTGTTGAGTTGTGTTCACTTTTATTTCAAGAGCTCTTTAATTTCTTGCAATTTAAGTTTCTGTTTTAGATTTTTACTTGAGTATTCTTGTTGTTTTTCTTTTACACCAAGTGCTTGTGAAAAGGTTTATGGCACTCATTCTTCTTATGAGTATGGTTGCTCTTTTGGAATGGCATTATCCTTCCTAGAGTTTACCTTAAGCTTCCTTTCACTTGTTGTTAAAATTTGTGATGTGTCTTTTAATTTTGTAATCATGTCAAGTTTTGTCTTAGTCATGTTATTCCATAATTGTCATTACTTCTAGTAGTACTTTTATTGTTTTGATTGTTTCTTGCTTTAGTGTCATATTTTTTTTCTGAATTGATATTGATCCTTTGTGCATTTTTTTCTTTTTAGATTTGAGTTCATACTTGTATTCTAGACCTATACAAGTTCCAATACATCATTTTCTATTATGTCTTTACTAGTTCATAATTCTGTTTTTCATTCCTATTAGGATTCCTCTGTTTCTGAAAAAAAAGTGCTTACTGTTTTTCCTTATTGCAATTGATTTACTCACTGGAAAATTCTGAAATTATGGATTTGTGATATTCAAAGTGTTAGAAAAGAATAGAAAAAATAATCATTCAAAAATTCAAAGTACACAAAAAATGATAAATAAAATAAAAAAAAGTGTACAATTCTGCCGAAAAGAATACGGTAATCTGGCAGCGATTTTAAAAAATTTATCTCAATTAATTGGCTTACTGTTTTTAATTGATTCCAGTGCCATTATTGAGTTAACATCTTGAAGTTTCTGTGGTTTAAATTTCATAATCCAGTTCGCTCTACATCATTCCAGTTAAATCAGTGAATATCAAGCACAGTTTGCATTAAAAAAAATTTCCAGTAGCTAAACTTTTGTTTTCTTCATCTACTCTAGTGCTTTTCCTTAAGTATTCTTTTGTGTGCCTACTTTCTCATTGAGTTCTTTATTTTCTTGCTTGTCTTTCATTCTTACTCTTTGAGTTTTTCTTACACATAGTTTTCCTTTTGCAATTACCTTTCCTTGCTTATACCTTTTCTTGTTTGTCTTTATTGTTTCATTGGTTTTGTGGTGGTTGCTTTTGAGATTGGTGTGCTTGCTTTGACATCTTTCATTTGAGGATTCCAAGGCCTCAAGATCAGATTGGTGCAAGAACATTATTTCTTTGAGAGTGATTTCTTTTTCAGCCTCATTTCACTTCGGCAGTTTCATTGCCAAAGCTCACTGTTTTTGCTAATTTTTAACTTGTTTGCTGTTTTTGTGTGTTTGCTGTTTTTAATTACAAATGGCTGGATTTTCAAGTGATGCATCCTACAAGCAGAATTCTCCTTCCAAAGCTTCAATCCTTGGTGAATTACATGAAGCTCAAAGAACCATTAGATGGTTGGAGGAGAAATTGCAAAAGATGGAGGTGCAACAAGCTAGACCATCTCCTTCAATTCATGATGAGCATCATAGACCTTCAACAAGAGCTTCTTCCAATGATGTTGGCCGTGAAGATGAGCATAGGAGAAGGAGAACTCCACCCCAAGTCCATGGACAAAGACATCATCACCAAGGGGAAAGAATTCACTACGGCAATGGCTTCTATCATGATGCAAAGTCCAAGCTTCCTTCGGTCAAACTACCTTGTTTTAATGGTTCTAGTGATCCAAATGTATATTTAGATTGGGAGGCTAAGTGTGAACAAATTTTTGAGATCCATGAGATCCAAGATGAGCATAAGCTCAAGCTAGCCACCCTAGAGTTTAGTGATTATGCCATGAAATGGTGGCATGGAATTGTAAAGGACATTATCTATCACAAGGGTCCTCCTGTGGACTCTTGGAACTCTTTGAAGGATCATATGCGCGCTAGGTTTGTGCCCCCACATTTTAGGAAAGACCTCATGTTGAGACTCCAACGGTTTCAACAAGGCACGCTAAATGTGGATGAATATTATAAGGAGCTTGAGACGCTTGTGCTTAAAATTGAATTATAAGAAAGTGAAGAAGCCATGGTTGCTAGGTTTGTGAGTGGTCTTAGGAAGGATATTCAAGACATTGTTGACTTACAAGAGTATTCATCATTGGGCTCTTTAGTTCATCTTGCAATGAAGGTGGAAGCCCAACTTGCTAAGAAAAACTCTTTTAAAAATGCTTCCAATGATGGATACTACTCCAAGTCTTGGAGAAACAAAACTACTTTTTCTAAACATCCTTCCAAAGATTCTTCTTTCAAACCCAAGGAATCTAAGCCATCTACTTCTAGGCCTAAATCTCCCACTAGAACGTCTAATACTAAATGCTTTAAATGTATGGGTTATGGTCATATTGCTGCAAATTGTCCTTCCAAACGAAGTATGTACATGCATGAGGGCATTGTAGTTAGTGACCATGATTCGGATTCTCCTAAGCATTCATTGCATTCTCATGCATCTAGTGAGGAAGAGAGCGAATGTCCACTTGAAGGGGACTTGTTAGTTGTAAGAAGACTTCTTGGACAAGTTTCACAACCTTTTGATGAAAGTCAAAGGGAAAATATTTTCCATACAAGATGTCTTATTCAAAACAACATTTGTTCCTTGATAGTGGATGGGGGTAGTTGTGCAAATGTGGCTAGTACAAGAGTAGTAGATAAGCTTGGATTGCTTACTATCTCTCATACAAAGCCCTACAAATTACAATGGCTTAGTGAAGTAGGAGAAATAATTGTTAATAAACAAGTCCTCATCCATTTCTCCATTGGAAAATACAAAGATGAGGTATGATGTGATGTTGTGCCCATGGAAGCCACTCATGTTCTTTTGGGAAGGCCTTGGCAATTTGATAGAAAAGTTTTACATGATGGCTTTACCAACAAACTATCTTTTGAATTCCATGGTCACGAGGTTACTTTAAAATCTCTCTCTCCAAGAGAAGTCCATGAGGACCAAGTTATCATGAAGAAAAAAAGGGAGAGTGAAAAAGATAAAAAAGATAAGAGTTCTAAGCCTACACTCCTTGTGTCTAGGCGTGACATTGAAAGGGAAATAGTGGCTCATCATCCTCTTTTTTTAGCCATCCCTAGAACTCTTAGAGTAGAATCACTTGTTGATAGTCCTCATTGCTTGGAAAATTTGGTAGAAGAGTTCCAAGATGTGTTTCAAGATCCTCCAAATGGACTTCCACCTTTGAGAGGGATTGAGCACCAAATTGATTTGATACCGGGCTCTTCTTTACCAAATCGTCCAGCATATAGGACCAATCCAAGTGAAACCAAGGAAATTCGCCAACAAGTTGAGGCTTTGATTGAGAAAGGGTGGGTGCAAGATAGCATGAGTCCTTGTGCTATGCCTATCATCTTAGTGCCAAAAAAGGATGGCACATGGCGAATGTGTTCGGATTGTAGGGCCATAAATAACATAACCATTAAGTATAGGCATCCCATACCTAGACTAGATGATTTGTTGGATGAATTACATGGTTCTAAAATCTTTTCAAAGATTGATCTTAAAAGCGGCTACAATCAAATTCGTATCAAACCGGGTGATGAATGGAAGACGGCTTTTAAGACCAACTTTGGTTTATATGAGTGGTTAGTTATGCCTTTTGGTTTAACTAATGCACCAAGTACCTTCATGCGCCTCATGCATCATGTTCTTAGACCTTTCATTGGTAAGTTTGTTGTGGTTTACTTTGATGACATTCTCATTTATAGCTTATCTTTGAATGACCATAGGTTGCATGTTAGGCAAGTTTTAGAAACCCTTAGGAAGGAACATTTGTATGCTAACCTTGTTAAATGTATGTTTGCTCTTGATCATATAGAATTCCTAGGGTTTGTTGTGAGTTGTAAAGGGGTCCATGTGGACAAAACAAAGGTGGTGGCCATTCAAAATTGGCTTACACCGAAATCTTTGAACGAGGTCCGAAGTTTTCATGGACTTGCTTCTTTCTATAGAAGATTTGTCCCAAACTTTGGTACCATTGCCGCACCACTCAATGACATAGTGAAAAAGGATGTAGTCTTTCATTGGGGAGAAGCACAACAAAATGCTTTTGACACTTTGAAAGAAAAATTGACTAATGCTCCCATCTTGGCCCTTCCTAATTTCACTAAGACCTTTGAGATTGAGTGTGATGCTTCAAGCATAGGTATTGGGGCTGTTCTCCTTCAAGAGGGCCACCCCATAGCCTATTTTAGTGAGAAAATGAAGGGAAGTCATCTCAACTATTTCACCTATGATAAGGAATTATATGCACTTGTTAGGGCTTTGTTTACTTGGCAACACTATCTTTTTCCCAAAGAGTTTGTGATACATAGTGATCATGAATCTCTTAAATATTTGAAAAGCCAAAACAAACTTAACAAGAGGCACGCTAAGTGGGTGGAATTCATTGAGCAATTTCCTTATGTGATCAAACACAAGCAAGGCAAAATAAATATTGTGGCAGATGCTCTTTCTAGAAGATACACCTTGTTAAATCTTTTAACCTCTCAATATCTTGGTTTTGATAACATTAAGGAACTTTATCATGATGACCTTGATTTTTCTCTCCTCTATCAAGAGTGTCTTAAGGGAGGACACAAAGACTTTTTATTCAAGATGGCTTTCTTTTTAAAGGAAAACATCTTTTTGTTCCCCAATGCTCTATTAGATTATCTCTTGTTAAAGAAGCTCATGAGGGGGGTTTAATGGGACATTTTGGGGTTGCTAAAACTTTGGATGTGTTGCATGAACATTTCTTTTGGCCTCATATGCATAAACATGTTCATAGTTTGTGTGATAAATGCATAGCTTGCCGCAAAGCTAAGTCTAAGATGCATCCCCATGGTCTATATACTCCTCTTCCTATTCCTTCAATGCCTTGGGTAGATATATCTATGGATTTCATCTTAGGCTTACCCAAGACATCAAAGGGAAAGGATTCCATTTTTGTGGTAGTGGATTGTTTTTCAAAAGATGGCTCACTTTATTCCTTGCCACAAAGTGGATGATGCATGCCACATTGCAAACCTCTTCTTCCAAGAAGTGGTTCGCTTACATGGGATTCCTAGGTCTATAGTGTCCGATAGAGATCCTAAATTCTTGAGTCACTTTTGGAAGACCTTGTGGGGCAAGCTTGGGACTAAGCTTTTATTTTCTACCACTTGCCACCCACAAACTGATGGTCAAACCGAGGTGGTGAATAGAACTTTAGGACAACTATTGAGATGTTTTATTTCGGGGAATCCTAGAGTGTGGGAGAATTTACTACCCCATGTTGAGTTTGCATATAATCGTGTAGTAAATTCTACCACCTCTCATTCTCCTTTTGAGGTGGTCTATGGGTTTAATCCCCTAACACCTCTTGATCTTCTTCCTATTCCCCTTCTTGGAGATGTCTTGTGCAAAGATGGAGATGAAAAAGTTTCTTTTGTGAAAACTTTGCATAAAGACATCAAGAAGAGAATTGAGAAGAAGGTTGGCAAGTATGCTGAACTTGCCAATAAAAGGAGAAAAGCATTGTTGTTTGATGAGGGCGATTGGGTTTGGCTTCACTTGAGGAAGGATCGTTTTCCTACTCAAAGGAAGTCCAAACTAATGCCTCGAGGGGTTGGACCTTTCCAAGTCCTCAAGAGGATTAATGACAATGCTTATGAGTTAGATATACCTAATACATTCTTAGGTAGTCATACTTTTAATGTCAGCGATCTAACTCCTTTTTCTGTAGGTCTCCAGAATTCGTGGTCGAATTCTCTCCAACTCGGGGAGTATGATGGAGATCAAGCTCAAGAGGACATGGAGGCCAATCAACAAGATCAAGAAGAGGTGGAGGCACAAATGGAGTACGCCCATGGAGGTCAAAGCCCACCTCAAAGGATTACAAGAAGCATGTTCAAAGCTTTGGGAGCTAGAGGACATTTATTTTCTCTTTTTGTAATTTCTTTAGTTGAAGGTGCTTAGAGGGAAACATTAGAAACCTCTTTTGTTTTAGCATCTTTTAGGCTTTAGTTAGGAGCTTTAGGAGGGGGTGTATTAGTAGATAGGTGTAGGAGTAGAATAGGAGGTGCCAAAGTGAAGGAAAGAGTCACACCTTCCTCATGCATGGTTTAGGCGCCGGTTTTAGCTAGTTTTAGGAGGGAAATTTGAATTGTTTTAGCTTGCATTTTCAGCACCTTAGGCTATAAATAGAGGTGCCTTCTTTGTAAAATTCAGATTGGAATTAATCTAAGAAAACTCTACTCAAATTTTGAGTGATCTTTGGAGAGCTTTTGGAGCCTTCTTCTCTAGTCTTATCTTGATGGATCAATGGAGTCCTCAAGTGGCGGCATCACTCTCATCTAGGAGCATTCCACACTTCTAGTGGCGAGATCATCCATCATTCTTCCATCTTCATGAGCATTCTCTTCTCCTTCCTTCCTTCTCTTTCAATTGTTCATGTTGTCTTATGTTCTTGAGTTGTTTGGTTCGGCTATTCTAGTTTTCCAGCACATATTTTCTGTTCTTGCCTTTTAATTTCACTTTTGTTCGGTTCATATGTTTGCTTATTCAATTCTGTTCGGTTCCTTTTAATTTTACCTCTCTTTGTTGATTCAATTTGACAATATGTGGAGCATCCAAATGAGTATGGGATTTGGTACTAGTTTTTGGTGAGTTCTTGTCTTAGAACAATGATCCAACTCTAAAAAAAATGTTTCTTTAATGTCCAGCTCAAGGTGATTCCTAAGAATGTCAAGAATCATTCTCTATATGGCTAGTGGAATCACATCACTTCTAGTGGATACCAAATGGGGGTACCTGCAGAAGGTACTCTGACGCTCAAGTCAGCAAAGAGGGTTCGACACTCATTTGTCAGAGCACAATAATAAATGACGTACTTGCTTCTTGAAATGTGTGTTATTTATATTATTTTAATGGGCCTACCTTATTTGGCCAGATTAGTGAGGTGGATCATGTTTAGAAGTGTATTACCAAGTTTCTAATGATGACTTAACTTCATTGACCTTGATTGAGCGTAATTGGACCGAAGGTGTCGGTCGGCCCACACGGGCGTGGGACATTCGGTCGGTCCAGTTGTGGGAGCCGAGACATGGTATTGACCATTTGGCTCATACCAGTACATAAATAATTAAGGGAAACTGAAGAGACATGACAATAATTGTCACAATAAAATTATCTTTATATATTTTCTTGTTATTTCAAAGAAGTGGAATAGGTGGGAACAACCTACCCGACTTAATAAGAAAAACATCTCTCTCGACGACCACTAAGTTACAAGTATCAACTTCGAGCTCAATAGCTTGTCAACTCGTTCATACCTCAGTATTAACGCACTTGAGTTTCACCTCAGCTTTCGAGACGAGGGCCTTGTGTACCTACATGTCACAAAATCAGGAATGTCCTTAGCTTGAAGTGACTATTGATATTCCATAACCGAGCTCTTAATACCATAAATTTTTATCATAAGGATTAACAACCAATTCAATGAATCATAATGGTTGAGCAATTACTTATGGACCATAATGGCTACCTTAAGGCCAACCTTATGGTTACTATCCAAAGGACCTATAAATGCAACTCTTTAGGAAGAACAAACTATCTTATATAATATACTTATATTTGACACACATATTATATTTTTTTTTAAAAGTGAAAGTGAGAGCAAGAGCATAATAATCGCACAGTAGTAATGAAAAAAACAGTAAGTTGTTGTTTATACCTGACTTTTCTCCCAAGACAAGGATGTTGATTTGGATTTGGAAATTGAGTGTCTTCTAACAACTTCAACTGAATTCCAGGTTTACCCAAGGAATGTGTCGGACATAAAGGCAAAACCAAGCCAAGCATCTTGTTAGTGTTCATGTTATTTGCATCGACTTTCTTCTTCTTTTGATGCTGTCTCTCACTTGATATTTTGAAGTAAAATGAAAATATTCAAATCCAGTAAAATTGATACAAGTTAAACAAATTAAGGTTTGGAAAGTGGCTAGATGATCTCTTGAAGAGCATACCAGCACAGAAGTGCAAAATATAATGGATAGTAGTAAGTAGCAAATCATGCGCTCAAAGTTCCATTGCTGTTACAAACAAGTCATGAAAAATAGACTGCCATAACACAAACGAGTCACCTTAGCAGCTCAAGTTTACCATTCACATGTTGGAAACTCAAACGAATGAAAGAATGCCAGAATAATCTTTATAAAATACAAAACTACTCCATAAATTACATTTTACAGGTATGGCAAAATGAATTGTAAAAAGAAAAACAATAATGCAACGATCTTTCACTTCTGAGACATTTACAAATTGTAATTAACAAAGTAACATAAAAATGTTACGGTGTTATGTAAGTGGTTGAGGAAATGACCGTAGTGGTTGTTGAAACCCCTTCACTCTCTCCGCCATCTAGCCCCGCCGCCCACCGCCGCAAAATCCTCAAGAGCGTAGCCGCCTTCCGTCGCCCCCTAGCACTCCCCACGGCCATGAGCTCCCAGATGACCCTCTCCACTCCGGGAACTGCCGCTAACTCAGCCACAACCTCCGATCCCCCCTTCCGACACATGGTGACCAGCGTCGCCGCCGCACTCTCCCTTGCTCTCTCCGACCCCTCCCTGAGAACCGCCCCCAGCCGTTTAATCCCGGCGTACGCCTCCGCCACTGCTACCAACCCACCCCTCTTGACCACCGCCTCCAGAATCGTCACCCCCTCCTCCGGCATCGCCGCCATGATCTCCGAAGCCATAGCCACCACGCCCCCCTCCACCAGGCGCGCCACCGTCTCCCTGTCCGCCGCGAGGTTTAGTATCGCCGCCAGCGCGTCTCGCCTCGCCCCCTCGGGCCCACTCCGCGCCAAACTCACCAACCCGCTAATGACACCTGTCTTCCTACCGAGCCTCTTCCTGTGCGCGGGTACACCCGATAAACTAAACACCGTCGCTGCCGCGTTGGCCTTCGCCTCCCACGAAGCACCCGAAAGCAAAACCTCCGCAACGCCGTTTAACGCGCCATCAGTATCCATTATCCTCGTCTTGTTCGCTTCCAGAATAGACAAATTCAATATCGTCGTCACGGCGTTAACCTGTAGGCTCGGGTTCTCCATTCCCACATCGAGAAACCGAACCAAAAGCGGAATCGCCCCCGCTTCGGCAATACAGGCTCGGCTATCTGAATCTGTTTTCGCTAAAACCCGAAGCTCGTAAACTGCACCGTTTGTGACTTCGACGGACAAAGGAACGTTGTCGTTTCCCTTAAGCTTGTTCACCAAAAACGACACCGTCATACGCGTGGCTTCTAACGCGGCCTTGTTGGATACTCCGCCGTTGAGTTTCCCTGTAACCGTTTCCACTTCGAAGGGGATTTTCTGCTCGCGACACCACGTCGCTATCATGTTCCTCAGGACGCGATTGGGGATTAGGTCGGTGTGTGATAGAGTTTGACCCGTTTTTGGACACGTGTTGTGTCCTGAATCCATCCACAGTTTGATCGATACACGATCGTACGTCTGTCCCGTCGCCACCACGACAGGGTCTTGCATGAGCTCTAGGCTTATCGGGCATCGGTAATCTGCCGGGACTGCGAACTCCAACGACCGACTCCGTTGTAGACTCACGCTCCTCGGCGAAGGCGTTGACGCACCGAAGAGAACGCACTTGGCGAAACGAACGAGGCCGATCAACGCTACGAGATCCGCTTTCGATTGCTCCTCGCTCCGGTTGTGAATCTCCTCCTCCAAGTTCTCAATCTCCGCTCTGCAGCTCGAAGCGTCACGAATCTCCAGTTTCTCGAAAATCGACGAAAGATTCGCTTGATCAGGAACGATCTCGTTCTTGATCCGGTCGAGGACGGAAACGACGTCGCACCGAAGGTTAATTTGTTCTGTTCCGATGAACGGCCTGGATTCGGAGCACTGTTTTCTGATGAGGAGAACGATGTCCCGAACGTCATCGTTTAGGGTGAGTTCCCGGAGAGGGAAGACGTCGAGAAGCGTGGAGAGTTCTCCGGTGAACCTGTGGAAGGTATCGGCGACGGTTTCGATTTGCATGAGCAAATTGAACTTGCTTCCGTTGGAGAAATCTTCAATCAACGTTTTGATTTTGTGTAGAACGATGTACATTTCTTCGAGGCAGAGGAAGAGAGAGGGGGGAAACACAACGGAATTGGGATTCGCGTTGGAAGAGCGAATCAGGTCTTCAAAAACGACACCGAGGAGCTGCGTTTTGCGGATGGCGGAACATGAAGCGCGGTTGAAGAGAAAATTGGCGGCACTGTTTAGGTTTATAGAACATATCTGATCCGTGAGTTGAAGCAGAGAGAAGAGAAGGTTAAGGTCGCTTAGCTTGGAAGTGTTAAACGACGCCCCGGGTCGTCGTTTTCGGGTTGTGAACGTTTCAGGAAAAAGAGCCATGTTTGTTGTGAATGCGCAGTACCCAATTGTGATTGTTAAAAGGTTGCAAATGAAGTTGAGAAAGGTGTAAGGAGAAAGAAGAAGGAAGAAGAAGACGACTTTTCATCGTAGTTGATGACGGCACGAAAAATAAGATTAAATAATGGAAGCATTAAAAAAATATGATATGTGTGGCCATTTTTATTTATTTATCCATCAACAATTCCAGGTTTTGTTTTCTACGTGCCAAACTCGTTCAATCAACAAGTGAAGGATGGGTCTGCTGCTGCCATGAATAATATTATACAAGATGGTGGGTGGTTTTTCAATTTTGACTGCGTTTTGGTTTTGGTTTTGGTTTTATCTCTGATATTTATGCACAAGGAATTCTTCTGCACTTCTAATCTTTTGGTGATACACCAGTTGACATTATTACTTTTGTGGTCAAATTCATTGGTTGACAAAGCGTGTAGCAGCCAATTTGTTGAAGTCCACATCATGATCCTTGGTTAATGTTTCAGTTTCTGAGTTAGAAGCAAAAGGGGTAAACAGTTAATTGAAATTTTATATGTAATATTGCATATTTTACTATTATAATTTTCTTGACTTTGTATGAACTGGTAGGCACTGGCTTCATCAATTGGTGAGGCTGCAAATTGGTAAGGGTTGTTGTGGACTTAGCTGTTAATCATATATTATGGTCTTCCATCATTGTATTAAAGTATTCATTGAACCAATCAATTACTTTCAGGATCACTCTTTGATTTGGTATATATCCACTTCGGATTTAATATACAAAAAACTTTATATTTTGAAATTTTCTTTTAGAGCTTTATCACCACAAAGTAAAGACATAGAGCATACACGTATCAGAAACAACCTATATGATTAGCAATGATTTAATCCCAGCTCAGAATCCTTTTTGCCAAATAGCCTTGAAATCTTGTGAAACCACAGCATCTAACTTTATCTTTTCATCAAATACATGAACACAGCTGGAAGAATCCGTGTCTTGCTAGTCTAAAAAGTTAATTAATCAGTAATTTATCTATGCAGATATTTTTTATTTGGGATTTCGTTTTATGTCTTTAATGACCATAATGTTAGATTCCTGTCCTCTATAGTTTCATCATTGATGTTGTTGAATTTTGTGCAGAGTGGAGAATTCTCGTCTCCATTTTGACATTTTAAGGAAGTTTCAACAACTCTTCAATTCAACATGGTAAATACAAATCATAGACACTTCTTTTCGGTACAGGAATCATATTGCAGTGACGTCAAAAATATATCAAAATGTTTGGAAAATTTTTCTACAAAGACACTTTCAAGAAATGAAAACATTAGAAAAAATTAATTTATTCTGTATTTTCTTCTTTTGAGATTCTTATCCGAATATGTTATCTTTATATAGTTATATTTGATGACAATTGTTATCCATGTCTGAGGCACACAATCCAAGGTTTTGGTTTACTAACTCCAATTTTTAGCCGCCAAATTTGGATGACTTTAATGGATTAACTGGATGTGACTAAGCTGCACAAAACTTTGATAAGCACGCTTTTTAATTGGATAAGACTTTCATTTCGCTTTCCTCTGTTTAGGGTCTCTCTCTTACACTTTATTTTTTGCCACATATTCATAGAGAACGATCCCAATTTTGGTACTGTTTTATAGGCGTGGAAAATCTCTAAGACGTGGTTGGTTGGTGGATTTCTGTGGGCCGTGTCTTTCAGGAGCAAAGGATTCAATGTTGATGTTCATGCACTTCATCATTGATTTCCATTGTTGCTGTGACACAGTGGCACACTGTTTTGTACTTTCCTTTTTGTTGCCCATAATTCGAGTATAACTTAGAAGCAACTTATTTTTCCCTTTACTTTAATTCATATCTTAAATGTGTTAATATGTTCCAACTTACCAAAAAATGAAATGTGCTTCTAAGTGTTGCACTAAACTCCTCGACAATCTTTTTGTTTGTGTTTGAATATGAAAGGAGTATGTGTTGGTATGTATTTTTTTTGTCAATTTCTATGACTTTAGTTATTCTTTTTTGTAGGTATTATATCAATCTCATATAAAGTCTCTTTACTCACACTTTATACTAAAACACTTTATTTATATATTATGTGGATTTTGATAATTTTGCTAACGCTTGACTTGAAGGATTATCAATTGATAAGAATTATCTTTATACTTTTGATTACCCTTTATCACTCTCCTAAAAAGGAAATATAAGATTTTTCCCAAGATAATTAAATATAATCCAAAAATCATACATGTTTCTTCCTATAATCAAGAAAATTTATTAATGAAATTTATTCAAATTATTACTTTTAAAAATAATAATAATGGACCAATTTAAAATAATAAACAATAAAATCACTAAATTTAATTTTTAGAACAAAAATAATCATTATGTACCCTTCATTTAAATCTAATTATAATTTTGAGGGATAACGAATTATAGTGGATTTTAAATTGGAGAAAATGAAAGACATTAATATTGAATGCTTTAACTTAACGGGTCTCCAAAACTTTTTGCTATAACATTTTGATATGGTAAAATGTACCACTTTTCAATTAAAGGATGAAATGAGCAAGGAGCATAGTTTTATAGGGGGAGGAGAGGCAAATGCTCCAACAATGTATTATCCTATAACATTGATGGAAGAGTAGTACAAACATAATAAGGAGGCAAGACAAAATGTTGCAAAAGTTCAACAAATACAAGAGGAGTTATGCTGGGAAGGATAAAGAAGGAGTTTTTTTGCTAGAGAAACGATGAATTATAGTAAATTCTTATAGCCACTTGACTGACTAAAGACATTGTTCCGGCCGGTTGACCTGGATCATCTTTGTGCATGGCTTGTTCTAACGAGCTAGGGCACCTTCGTTTTGCTTCGTCTGTCAGTACCTGAAAAAAGAAGAACAAAGGGGCGCCATCGCGGCCGTTTGCACTCTGACGATCAAGTCAGCTGGCGAGAAACACCAAAGTAACTAGAAACTGTATGATTATCTCAATGACTGAAACTGTATGGTTAAAATTGTGCTACCCTAATTGTCTTGTGCTCTCAGCGGACGCGCCGGCAAGAACAATTAGGGTTTTTGTTCTGTATGTCTATCTGGGAAAACTAGGTTAAAACTCATGTAACTGTGAACTGAAAAACGTCCCTCTCTAGGGCTTATTGCGCCCTATATATAAGTGAAAACTAGGGTTCACCTCTGTGTTGCCTGTTATTATCTAGGGTTCCTTGGAGAAGGTCCTTGCGCCGCTATCTTTAGGATCTTAACGTATATGGCCCATGGACTTCCCTTATCTGGAGTGCAATGTATAACCTTATGCCCATTTGGGCTCTAACTTGAGCGTTGTATTTATCGCGCCATCATACTATTCGAGTGCCCTAATTGGACACGTGTCATGCATGCAGCCTTCCTGGATACCTTTAATGAGCAGTGGGCATTACCACGTGCCCTTTTGACTTGATCATTTATTTTGTGCCTAGGGACCCACAGTGCCGCTGCCCAACTTAGGGTTATTCCCTCGTGTGGGCCCCCTCTCTGTGAAATGCTTACGTCATGCGGGTTGACTCTTCAGGCGATGTCTTACTTAGGCGATGGGCGATGATCTATCTTGGCGGTGACACATCCCAGCGATAACCGCTTATTCATGCTGCAGAACGCCGCCTTTACAGTCAACGACTACGTTGACTTCTTGACTACATACCTTTCTCTTGTCCACGTCATCACACCCGATGACCTGGTCGGTACACAAGCCCCCCAGTCTTGAGCTGATAACTTGCTTTCAGCGAAAAGACTAAAGCTTGCCCCCTACTGCCCTTGCGGCGTTTTGATGACATGCCACCTTCCGATCGATTGACGTGACATTTCTGTATCGTCGGCACAACGTACCCTTAAGGACCTGACGATGTGACATTCTCTGAGTGAGACGAATGACATTTTAATCCGTACCTTTACCTCGTGACACGTGGCCCACTCACGAGGCGTTTGTTTTACCGCTTCAGCCATGAGGCTCGAATCTTGAAAACCCCGCATCTCAACTCATTGTTCTGCTTCTTTCGTATCTTTCTTGCACTATTCACCTTCTTTCCAAGAACTTCTTGCCCCACGTTCTTTCTTTGCGACCCTTCCCTTTGTTGCGTTACTGAACCCTTGACCTCCAGTTTCTTTACCGCCAGTACACACTAGGATGTCTACCAATCCATCTTCCTCCCGAGTGAGTCATAAGGATCTCTATCCCTGGGCTTCGAGTGAACTGCTCGACGAGTACTCTTGCTTACTTTCTTCCAGGGCCCTGAGGGAGCACGTGGGGGAAGCATGCTCCTATGACCATCGTGCCTTCGCAAAGAGGCACGATGATGACATCGTTGTGCTCCCTTGTTCCATGGGGGAGCCGGTGTGCGGGGATGAACGATCCAGTAACGGGGTACCCTTTTTCTATTTCTATCAAGTAGTTTTTAAGTGCGTCGGCGTACGCCTTCCCTTTTCCAGGTTCGAGAGGGAGCTGTTAACGGAGATGAACACCGCTCCAGCCCAACTGTACCCTAACAATTGGGCCTTCGTGAAGGCCTTTGACATTTTGTTTGGCTTCCTTGGGTGTACGCCTTCTGTGGACATTTTTCTTCACTTCTTTGAGGTGAAGAGGCAGAGAAACAATCTTTGGGTAACTCTTAGTAATGTCCCTGGTAGGATTCTTTTGACTCCCTTTCAACAAGCCTTCACAGGGTGGAAAGGCAGGTTTTTTAAGGTATGCTGCTCCAGCTTGGTGCCTTTTGCCCTGGACGGCTTTCCTTTGTACTGGACAAAGGACGCCAGAGCTTTGAAATCTAAACCCCTCAAGAAACTGTCTTCAAGGGATCAGGAAGCTTGCAAGATCCTGGCGGGTGTTGGAGGATTTGATGCGGCTGCTTTAATAAGCTTGGAGTATAATGCCGAGCTTCTGAAAAGATATATATGTGTGTGAGGCTTTTCTCATGGCTTTCCCACTCCTTGTTATGATTTCGCTTAGGAATACTTTGTTTCCCGTATGCCTCTTACTATACTTTACTCCTCTCTTTCGCGTAGGTTCAAAGATAAACGATCATCAGAGGACGCTTCTGACTCAGGCTTTGCGGTTCGGAGACGGGGCCTTTTCGTCGCACTGCTTGAAGCCTGGGGCCACTGATGAGTGATGTGTTCTTGCTTTCTGTGTAGATATTTAGGACGTGTATAGGACTACAATTCCATTTTGCAAATGTTACAAACTTCGTCTGTAACCCTAACATTGGTTCTGCACTTTTCTTTATGCTGAATGCTGTTTAAATTATCTTGCATGCTTGTGTTCTTTGTCATGCCGCGCACGTCACTCCGATATTGCCTTTACGTTTGGCGTGAATTTCTTAGACTTTGTTCGTTCCCCATTCCCTAAACATCCTGTTTCTGGTTGCCTTGTTTATGGCTCTGCTCGGTCTTCGCCTTTGTGATGGATGCCTTTCCGCTTGAGCTTTCATATTCGAACCTTCAGCATTATCGCGCCCGAGCTCATTGGGATGGTTGGCGACATACTGCTCGTAGCGATGTCAGACCGCCTAGTCTTTGGTTTGACGACAACTCCGCCGGCGGTCGTGCACATTTTGCAGACCACCCCCTTCGCACTTCCTGATCACGTCATCGCCCTTGGCGACTTGGGAGGGTGAGTTTAAACTTCGGCGATCTACGTGGCTCCGCGCGCTAATGCGCACGCCAGTTACTGATTTGACACTTCACCAACCTTCTCCCATCAAATGACACGTGGATCCATCGACGGTTGTTATTTCGTGTCGTTTGCGCTTCCCATAACCTTCGAAACTCTAAACTTCTCGCGCCACCCCACTGTTACATTACCTTCCTGCTTCACTTTCAAACTTTCGATACGCTCTGGTGAACGCTTCATCTCCCCAATCATCATTTCCTCGTACGCTCCCTCGATCATAAAAAAGGTAAGCCCTTTATCACTTTGTTGGTGCTCATCGCATTTTGATCAACTTGCATCATCCCTTAACTGTTTGAGGCATACGCTGTGGGCTGTTTGCTCTCTGTCTCGCTTTTTTCCCTGCGCCTTTAGGTTTTCTTTCCCTTCCTACGACCCCTGTTGTTCATGCTGCTTTCCCTTCCTATTTTTCGAATTGAATAATTCCTTTTAGCGACCCTCTGCTTTCCTTTTCTTACTTTCCTTTCGTCTCTCCTGCAGTTCTCGATGGCTCGTACAGGTGCCACCCCTGCCCCCTCTCGAAACCCTCCTTCAAAATCTCGCAAACAACCTTCGTCAGGAAACCCCTCCACGTCTCGTAACCCACCTAGAGATCCTGGCATCCTTTCAAATCGGGCTCAGAGGCCTGCGCCCTCTCGTCCCAACCAATCGCAATCAACTCCCCCACAAACTAGCGCTACTGCCCACCCCATTCCTGATTACAAACTGTTGTACTCATGGGCTCCTCCAGCTTTGCTGAACGAGACTTCCTCGATTAACTCTGAGGCCGACATTCTTCACTTGAGAGATAAGACCCACCTCACATTCCATAAGGAGCATGATGACAAGGTTGTTATTCGTCCTTGTCCTCCCGGGGAACCTGTTTGTACTGATAGCGACGTCAACGATGGCCACCCTTTCTGCTTTGTTTACGCAACCGTTTTTAAGAAGGTTAAGCTCAGGTTCCCCTTTACTCGCTTTGAGAGGGAGCTCCTTACCGAGCTTGATATTGCCCCTGCTCAGCTGCATCCCAACGGCTGGGCGTTTGTCAGGGCATACCAAATTGTTTGTGCACATTTAGGCCATCCAGCCTCTGTAGACGTGTTCTTATTTCTGTTTGAGGCCAAAAACCCGGGGGACCGCCTATGGGTAAGCTTTAATGGGATTGCTGGGAGATCCATCCTTTCCATTTTCCAACAATCTTATAAGGATTGGAAGGGTAAGTTCGTTCGTGTTTGCTGTAATGATCAGAGTCCCACACTTCTCGACGGGTTCCCCTTGTACTGGGTTGACAAGGGAAAAAAGGATTCTCAGGATCATTTTCGGAAAGCTAGGAGTCCAGAGAAGATGGGGGAGCTCGATAGAGACTTGTGTCACTTCTGGAAGGAAGTTGCCTCCACCAATACCACCTTACCTACCTCCTCAATCATCAAGTTCGAATTCTATGAGGATCAACTAGACTTTTACATAGGTCTGTCCCTCCACTCCACCTGGATTTTTCTTCCTGTGCCAAATCTGTTTTACTTCTTTACCAAGTTTGTTCGCATTACATGTCCTGCGCTTACCCTTGCACTGCTAATTATCTGTATCTGTAATTGTATTGATTTGTGAACATCGATCACTTCGTGCAGACACAATGCTGGGAAAGGATCATATGGCCAGACTGCGTTCTATAGTCAAACGTCACAAACTCGCTGCGGGTTCTCAAACCGTCTCGAATTCTGTAGCGGAAGCCGTTGTTGCCCGAGGCGAGCTTCCTCCCGTGGGCTCATCTTCCCTTATCGCCCCTCCTGTCCCTTCGAGAAAGAAGCTGCCGCCAAAGAGGGCCAAGAGGAAGAATCCCATAATGGTGTCGGTTGAGGAGGATGACGAGAGCACTGAAGACGGACTTATCTGCAAAAGGAACAGGGCAACCGTCACCGAGCTACCCGCAAACGAGAGCACGGGCCCAGATTATGCGAAAAATCCCCCCAGCGTCTCTACGCCCTTTGAGAGTGCTGGGGATGCTCTACCATCAAACACCTCAGCTGCTGGGGGCGTTCCGAAGCAAGCTGCGGACATTCAGTGGTCTCCCCAACTTGTAGTGGAGCCAGACGCGTCGCCGCCATGTCTTGATGTTCCCTTGGTTGTCCATACTTATGAAGGCGGCGGCGAGAACCAACCCCCGACTCCTCTCCCGATCCCTGCTCTTCCAGCCCCCATCGAGGAGGTCTTGAAAGCCCATGCCGCTTACCTTAGCGCTATGACTACCGAGTGCGTAGAGAAACGCCTTTACCAGATGATGGGCGAGGCTTTAAGGGACTCCTTGAGCCAGTATGAATCCGAAGCCGGTGTTGCGAAAGACCAAGTTCAACAACTTAAGCGTGATCAGATGCGGGGATTGGAGTTTTTGCGGTTAGAGAATGCTCTGAAGGAGGAGTTGCGGAGCGAACGCAAAAATAGCGCTGAACTAGGCCAAAAACTCAACGCCAAACTCTCAGAGGTCACTGAACTCGAGGGCAGACTCATGCATCAGCAGGAGAAGATAGCGGGCCTTGAGGAGACTCTCAAGGCTAAAGGGGCCTACGCAGACGAGCTCGAGGCCAAGTCGATTGAGAGGGAGGATCTGCTGGGTAACATCAAAGCTGACATGGACCAAAAAGCCAAGGAACTGAGCGAGAAAGATAAGGAGCTGAACGAATCTGCAGCGAAACTTGCCCAGGCGCTTGAGGAGAACGAAAAGTTGAAGAAACAAAGTGAAGAACTCGACCTCAACGCCGCGGACGTTCTGACTTCCGGGTTTGGCGCAGCCTTGGAACAGTTCGCTTGTGCTTACCCCGACTTGGGCATACCTTGCTGATACCACAAACTTCGGATCGATCTGAATGAAACCCTAACCGGCATACCCTGCTAATACAGCAAAACCTCGGGTCAGTCTGATCGAAGCCTTAATCGGCATACCCTGCCAACATCGCGAAACCTTGGTTCGATTTAGAGGAAGCCTTAACCGGCATACTCTGCTCATACCACAAAAGTTGTGTGCAGTCAAGGACGTAACCTTAACCAGCTTACCCTACCGACACCTAAAAGACTCACGTTCTGTCTAGATGAAGCCTTAACCGGCATATCCTGCCGAAACTTTAAAACGCATTACGAGCACAATCAGGCTGATTACTTAACTTGTTCAATTTTCTTTGCTCAATTAAGTTATCCGACCGAGAAACTTAAATTGTTCAATTTTCTTTGTTCAATTAAGTTATCTGACCGATGAACTTAACTTGTTCAATTTTCTTTGTTCGATTAAGTTATCCAACCGAGGAACTTAACTTGTTCAATTAAGTTATCCGACCGATGAACTTAACTTGTTCAATTTTCTTTGTCCAATTATACCAACCGAAGAACTTAACTTGTTCAAATAAAACTACAATATACGAACAAACGACCATTTCATTAATGAACAAAGCAAGGAGGAGGCCACACCCCAACCTCGAAGGTAAAGCGATAAAGGGCCACATCCAGGTCGAAGGAAGGAAAAACTTAAAACCTAAGATTTACTGGTCTTCGGCTTCAACACCCTCAAACACTTCGTTCTCAGGGTCGAAGTCATCAGACGGTGGCGGGCCTTAAAGGCCACCCAATGAGATGCTTTCATGTGCACGGTTATCAACTTCCGTGTAGGGAGTTTCCTCGGGAGCTTATCAAAGACAAAAAAGAATATCTAGCTCTTTAGCATCCATGGTCGGACGAGGCCACTCCTTAAACTTCTGAGGCTTCCTAGTCCAAGACATAGGAAACCTCGATCGACCGGCTTTGTCAAATAAATATGGCATGGCTTTTGGTCGGACGAAGACTTTGAAAAATCTTTCTTTAAACTTTTTATACAAAGTGGTTTAGGAGTTGAAGAGGATATTACTCAACCGACTAATCAGTGAATGGCACAAAACAGGCTCGACCAGGTGGAGGTGTAATAGCTCAGAAAACATGAAGGTGTTGGATGTAAACGAAGAACGTCATATATTAGGCGGAAAGCCTGGATGGACGTCCAGGTGTTGGGATGAAGCTGAGTAGGAGCCACGTTGAGTGCCTTAAAGACACCCATCGTGAAGTTATCAAAAGGTAAAAAAACATGTAAGTCTGAAAAAAGACAAGAAAACATGTAGAAGAAAGGTGACTCGGTGGGAGACCGACCCAGACATATGGTCTCGGTCGGTAAGCACGGCTCAACCCTAAAAAAGATAAGGCTAGCATCTTCCTTCAAAACCGGAAACCTGTCTAAAATATCTGCGACAGAAGTCTTGGTCGTAAAGACAGAGGTTGTTAGATCTTTTCGATTCAACAGTCCTCGTCGCTTGGCACTAAAAAAACCCCTCACCAATGCGGGTCACGTCATGCGTCAAACACCGCCTAACGTCACATTACGCATCGAGAACCCCAATCGTCATACAAAACTCAAAAGCCCAACCGACACACCACTCTCAAAAGACTCTTCGAATTAATCATCCTCAAGCCTGGGGGGCAAGTGTACCGGTGAGGGTCGTACGTCTGATGTCATATCTTGATCCCCCTCACTAGCCGACTGAGGTAAAGGCCCACGTCCATAGGGTCGACCAACAGCACAAGTCCAATTACGCTCAATCAAGGTCAACGAAGCTAATCCGCAATTGAAAGCTAGGTAATGCGGCCCTAAACGCGGTCCAAGTCCTTAACTTGGCCCAATAAAGAAAGTCCACCACAAGTAATATAAATTGTACATATTCCAAGAATCAGGTACATCATCATACACAGTGCTTTGAGAACTGAATACCGAATGTTTTTGCTAACTTGAGCGTCGAAGTACCTTTTGCAGGTACCCTCTGAGTCTAGATTACGGAAGACCGAGAGTCGAGGCTAGGAAGGAAGAGCGAGGAGTTTTCAAGGAAGTGAGCTAAAAGACAATACGATCGACCAATAGAAGGAGATAGAAGAATTCTCTTAATAGTTTTCTAGGCTTCAACCCTCATACAAGAACATAAATCACACTCAAAAAATTTATAAATTAATTTATATAAAATTTAATTTAATTTTTCTAAATATCTTTTCTAGAATTCTTTATTGGAAATAAGTAGTTGATGAAGGCGGAAGTATGGTAATTGAGTGAGGAAGCACCAAGGAACATTGATTAGAGTTAGTTGTAACAAACTTGCATGATTGAGAAGAAATGAAAGCCGACCATGGTTTAGAAAATGGTTTGTTTGGTCTCTCCAAGAATCCCACTAACTAAATGACAACTTTGTAGCTTGGGCATAGATTAATGAACGATACCTTGAACATTGTACCAAATTATGCTTTGATAAAGCAAGAAAAAGGAAAAAAGAAAAGAAAAAATTATTCATAGCCGAACACCTTTTATAACAAATAATGTTTTGTCCACAAAACACTGTTTGGCAACTTTCAGACAAATAATGTTAAGTAACTTATCCAGAAAAATAAAGAAGTCCAAAAAGCACGTTACCAACATACCCAAGTTGTGACTTCAAGGCTAATATGCGTTGCTTAGCAGTCTATTTTCCTTTAAGATCCATGCTACTTCTTACTTATTTATGTTAGAAAAAACTTACTTTTTTCTTATATTAATTAAGTTTTAAGTAGTCACTAAATTGTAGATATTTTAATTAAGTTTTAAGTAGTCACTAAATTGTAGATATTTTAATTAAGTTTTTATTAAAAACAATTACTGAATATGTTCAAATTATTTTTTATTTAAGTATTTTGTTATTATATTTTGTCATTAATAAGGGCATAAGAATTTTTTTTATATAATTTTTTGTGTCAATTTATCGATCAACCTGTTTCTTCTATTTTTAATATTTTTCAACTCACTAGTAAATTCTTTAATATTTTTTTTCAAAAACAAATTGATCGATAAATTTAAAAATATTAGAAAAAAGAAGAAGCAAGTTAATTAATGAATCAGTGACGAAAAATAAAATTTAGTTACACATTTCTCTAAAATCAAACATTAATATACTTAAAAAATATAAAAATATGTATTAAGTAACCCCATTAAGATATTTAATAAAAACTTAAACATAAATATTAAAATTTGTGAGTGACGAATTTATAATTCTTTCTTTCAATTTTCTAACTTTTTAAAATGTGTAATTTGAATATTAGTGATGATTTATTATCATAGAATAAAGGAAAAAAGGTTTAATTCACATATTTTTAAGGTTGGAGTAATAATTAATCAAGTTTTATGATAAAAAATCAAATAAAATTTGACAAAAACTACATATACCAAAAGAATATATAACCATTATTTTATTAAGAATCTTTCTCTGGTAACAACACTCTTTTCAGTTTTCCTCAAGGGGTAATGAATAGAATGAATGTTGGAATTTAAAATCCATTTTGGGAGCTTCATATTCAATTGTAAATTAATTAAATATTTACATTGTTACTAAATTTATGGATTTATTTATCTACTTTTAACTTATTATTCACTCTCTTTCTAATTTATATTTAATTAATATATTATTTATTTTTCATTTTTTAACATATTCATTTATTACTTTACTGAAATAAATTTTACAAATATCGTTAGAACAAAATAAAAAATATATTTCCAAATTTATATCAATATAATTAATCACAATTGAATAACTTAATAAAGTATTTATATTCAATACTAAATTTTAGTTATAATTATTACCAAAATATATCTTAAAATTTATTTAATTTTTAAATCTATTTATTTAATTTTTTAAAATATTTTTTACAGTTAAGAAAAATATGTTATATTAATGAACTATTGCAAACAAGATATTACAATAAATTTAATTTCTTAAATAAGTAAAATATTATTCCATATTTTATATAATTAAGTTAATAAATAAATTTAATTACAAATATATTCAAATCATTAATTTAAAAAATCAATATTTAAATTTTTAATTTTTATTATCAAATAATTTAATATTTTTTTACACAATCTCAATATTAATTATATTTAACTTTTTACAAAAATAAATTGAAATTCTCACTAATGTTGGTAAAAATTAACTATTTTAATTTTAGATATTTATTTAATTTTAGTATGAAAAAACAATCAGTTTTCAAATTCGATTTTCGAATTAAATTCTAACATTTTTCCTTTTAGAATAATGAACCAAAATACAGTTTAGAATTTGGTTTTCTAGTAATGAAATTCTGATAATCAACAATGAACACAAAACAACATCTATAAGTTAATGTTTAGATACCAAACAAACAAATTTATGATAATCCTAAAATTACTCCAAAAGAAAAGTTAAAAAAAAAGTAAAAGTAACTATTTATTTTTATTTTTTTTACTTTTAAAGTGATGATTCCATCTCATACTAATTATAATTGATAATTTCAAAATATTTTTATTGTATTTGTTCTTGTATAGACAAAGGAGGTCTAGATAGTATTTGAGATTAGTTGTAATAATTGTTGTATGTTTTGGTCGTTCAACGCTCCTTTGCTTTTGAATACACTTCTTCAATCTTCAAGACTCCTTCTCCTTTAATCCCTCAACACTCGGTCGAGAGTTAACCTACAAAAGGTTCTCTGACGATCAAATAAGTACTATGTATTAAGAGAGTGTATAGTAAAACTAATTAAAATCGTCACTTACTCCACAATAGAGAGCTTATTTATAGCATTGAGTCATGGGTCATCTTAATGATGGGCCGAATCTGTATTAAATCAATGTTAGCTTATTTCTCGGAGCATCACCTGGATTTGATAGAATGTATTCATGATTCACAGGGAATTTCTATAATTGTCTTAACTGTCATTTATTACAAATGTGTTTTTAATGTAATTCCAACCGATTGATCGGTTGTCGAGGCCGAATGACGTGGCTCACTTGATCCGACTGGTACATATCTCAGTTGCAACTTATATTGGAGATTCTAATTCTTTCTTAATCCTACTGTTAGAAACTGCAACATCTCTACTTTATGTAAACAGATAACAAAATGCAGAGGTATGTCTAGAAACTGAGACTTTGAGTTCATTGTGTTTGTTTAGAAAGATGGTATCTGAAAATTCTTGAAACCATGAGAATCATTTTTATGCATCACCTGATATTTCAATATTTCATTTGACAAAGCACAACCATTACCAACAACTTTTATGACTTGTAAATTGCAAGTTTTTTATCATTTTCTTAATGAATTATACATAGTTTGGTCTCTAAATTTTAGGATCTAAGAAATTGCCAGTAATATTATAGGTCCAAAATAGAATGCAAAATAAGCATAATAGATTCATAGGAATCACTTGATAAACCTAGCAAACTAACTGAAGTGAAATTGCATGAAAGAAACTAATTTGTGATATCATATGAAGGACCATATTGAAAGTTACACATGTAATAATAAAGATGAACAAAATTAAGAATATAAATAGAAATATTAAAAAAGAATTATTCTTGTAGCTTATACGACTCAAATTCTTAGTCATGATCAAGAACATCTCGAATATACAGCTGAATAATGCAATATTTACCATAGTAGTTATGTGCACCTCATCAACTTAAAGTAAAGGTTATTTAAGTATGGTTTACATGCAGAGGATTAACATTTCATATGAGACTAATTCAGAATTAACTATGATATTCATTCTAGGCCCACCAACAAGGGTTCAATGCATCTCTATAAATAGGTTTAACAATATCAAACTAAAGTGTATATCTAATAACATTTACTACTTACATTCATCGATACCGAACACTAACTTAAGTGTCACAAGACCTTTAACAAGTACCGCCAATGTGTGTCGGCCATCTAGACTCATTCGAAACAGAGATAAAAAAATCTAGACGAACAAAACTTCCAAGAACTTTCCAACTCTTACAAGAACAATTCTTATAAAATTTTAGATTATAAGGTGATCTCTTAATTTTTCTCCAATAACTCACATATGTAATGTTTAAGATTGGCACCCATGAATTGGACCACGACAATGTATCGGTTTTGCTTGCCCATAGGAACAAAAGACATTTTGCATACCCTTCAAACATCTTAAATAGTAGTTTTCAAAAGGTTCTTCAAACAGTTGAACCCGATTTGGTGCCAACTTCCATTATGTCTCGTTGTTATGCATAGTCAATGCTGCGGTTTTAAAAGTATGAATAGTATGAACCAAAAATGAATTTTCAAAAGTTGTATTTTCTGGTTCAAACTCAGCTTTTGCGGATATACTCACAAGAAGATGGATTTTCACAACAATCAAGCATTTTATTTTTGAAAGATTTTTTTAATTTTAGTTCTAATTTGAATCCACATAGTAAATACTTTAGACACAATATAAGAATTAAAAAAAGACAACAACTAAAACTAAAAAATATAGAGGCTTAATATTAAATAGGTAAATAAAATTAAGATTAAAAAATAAAAATATATTAAAAAACATATATTTAAGTCAATATTGGTTGATAATAATAAATTTATATGTAGAATAAAAATAAATAAATAGTTTAGGTTGATTTTTATTTTCTTAAATTAAAATAATATATTATTAAATACTTTTTAACTAACCGGTTCATTGGTTCGACTGGTAGATCCGGTCTAGTTTTAAAACAAAGTTAATTAATATAAATATAATTAGGCTATTGCTATTAACACTTGCCAGTTCTGCTAAATGCAATATCCTTTTGAGACTTTTTCAGTCACAAACTCCTGTGCATGCTTTTATGTTTTCACTGTCTCAACCCTCCAACATAGTGTTTCTTTGCCATAAGGATCAATTAAGATTAAATTTGTTTTTCTCCAATTTAATTAAGATAGTTATTGCTCTCTTAAAATCATTCATTCTTTTTCTTGCAAAAACTTTGATCACAAATATCTCTTTAGAAAATACTTTTAGAAATATATATATATATATATATATATATATATATATATATATATACGTAAAAATGAAGAACAAGTTCGGGGAAGTACTTTTCATAAAGTTGCCTCAACTTATACTCTTTTCATTTTTATGTTTTAGGAAGTACTTTCCAAAATATTAAAATAGTAAGATGTGTTTCAAAAAGTACTTTCTAGAATATTAAAAAATAAAAATATGTTCAAGAAAGTATATTTCATAATATCTAAAGAAAAAGTTAGAAATTAATTTTCAAAGCACTTTCTTTGCATTAGGCCATGAATTTTTTGAAAGACAATTTATTTCCTTAATCTTCCATAAATCATTTTCTAAATTACGAAAAACCTAAAGAGTTTTGTAAAAAGTACTTTTTGAAACATTAAAATATTGTTCTGAAAAGGTAATATTTACAAAATATTTTTCTTTTTTTACAATATAAAAGGTAACTTTTTATAATATTTTTATTTTTTAAAAAAAGTACTTATGACAACTGTTAAACCTATTTTTTAGTTTGTGGGCCTCTATTGGGTCCATATGGTTGTTTTTGTCTTTGTCAAATGTTTAGGCACAACTTTTCTTATATACACTCACGCTTTTATTTTCTGTACCACTATATCATTTCACGTTTATGAAATACATTTCATTTATACACTCATTTCTTCTTATTCTCTCTTTTCTATGTTTTCTCTCATCACGATTAGGGTTCTTCATTCTCTTTGCATATCATGTTCTCTGTTGGTATATTGGCATTGATTCTTGATTGAGTAGTGCTTAAGGCTTGCTTCTTGATCTCCATTTGAGTGTAATATAGTATCAGAGCTCTTCGGATGAAGAGTTTGCTGCACCTCTCTGAATTTTTTTTCCCTTTACTTTTCTTGGTGTTCTTCTTTCTGATTTCCTTTTCTTTTTTTCTTGTTGTGTTTCTTTCTCTGCAAATCTTGACTATCTTTCTTGCAGATAATGACTAACGAAAGCATTACTTTGTCTTCCCCATCGGAACAACTAGTGAGTAGCTACTTGTATTTGCATCCTAATAAGAATATCATTGTCTCATTGGTTTCACCAGTCCTTGACTCAACCAATTACCATTCATGGCTTCGTTTGATCATCACATCTCTCAGTGCCAGACACAAAGTCGAATTCATTCTCGGCACTCACCCTTGTTCACCAAAGCATAACCCTACCTTTTCTGCTTGGTCACGCTGTAATAATATGGTAGTATCCTAGTTAGTTCACTTTGTCTGTCTCCCTATTAGACAAAGTGATATTTGGATGGGTGTTGCTCATGATATTTAGAATGATTTGAAAACTAGATATTCTCAAGGTAATTTATTTCGTATTTCTGATTTGCAACTTGATGTTGCTTCTTTAAACCAAGGAGATTTTTCTGAGATTTACTATTTTACAAAAATGCGTATAATTTGGGATGAATTGGAAAATTTCGGACCTAAGCCTATCTGCACATGCCTTGTTAAATGTTATTGTTTTGTTGGAATCATTTTAAACCAAAGAAAGTGTGAAGATCGGACAATGCAATTTCTTAGGAAATTAAATGACCAGTATAGTAATATTCCTATGTTTTACTAATGGAACTTATTCCACTCATGCCAAAAATATTTTTCCTAGTTGTGGAACAAGAAAGGAAACTATTTATTGTTGTGCTTGTTACCAACATTCATAGTGTCAATGTTAGTCATATTGTTGCTCCAAATAACATGCTATGTAATTTATGTGGACAGTATGGTCATATTAAGAATGTATGCTTTCAAAAAGTTGGGTTTCCCACTATTGATACTAGAAATTCTAAATTCAATTCCACTAGAAAACTATGCACTTATTGTGATAGAACTGGTCACACTATTGACACATGCTACAAGAAACATGAATTTCCATGATACAAATTTCATACTACTAACCAAACCACTCAGGTTCATAATTTGGTTACTAATGATGATGTTTTTCCTTAGCACTTTTTGAAAGAAGGACACCAAAGATATCCACCTCACATCTCAACAATGTCAGTTTCTAATTGATATACTGAGACAAAATAATCTTAGTGCCTCTCCTTCTCAAGCCCAAATAAATCAAGTTGACACCTTCTTTGTAGATGCCACCAAACCAAATGAACAGTCTCCAACAAATAAGTTTCTTTCTTCCATACCAAATATTAAAAATTCCTGGATAATTGATTCTAGTGCAACTGATCACATATGCATTAACCTTCTACTTTCACACATTACAACAAAATTAAACCTGTTTTAATTAATTTACCAACTAGTCAATCTATTTTTTCCACTTATTATGGTTCAATTGAATTCTCTGACAAATTTTATCTTATAGATGTGTTATATGTGCCTCAATTCCATTAAAATCTAATATTTACTTTCAAATTATCTCTGCAACTTAGATGCACAATGTATCATATAGGACAATCTATCCCCAAGAGAAGATTCGCATAGTTAAATCAATGTTGGCTTGTATATCTCTTTAATTCTTTTTCTGTTTTTTCACATGCTTTACCACAAACTTTTGATCCTTTTATTAACTGCAATATTAAGGACAATAACCTGTAATTATCGAATGGGACATCCATCCCATGAAAGATTAACTGTCTTGAGAAATCAATATCCGTTTATTACTATTAACAAATTGCACATATGTGATACTTGTAATTGTGGCAAACAAAAAAATCTACCATTTGTTTTACGTACTTTTTTTATTGTTGTTATATTTGATATTCTACATTTAGATATATGGGGACCTTGTTCTGTACCGTCCCGTCTCCAGGCATTGACCAGAAGTCAAAGTCAAATACATGGTGGGATCCCTCAAGGGACCCAGGGAAGGAAGGTCAACAGGTCGACCGCTCGAGGCATCGCCCAAGAAGAGACATCGACGAGCAGAGACATCGCCTAAGGAAAGAACATCGCCCAAGAAAGACATCGGGCCTCAACGGTTCAGAACAGTAGCAAAGAAAGGTGGCTCCAAGGCCATAAGTTCTAGTACCAGTAGGGGGTAAAACCTGACTCGTGAAGTATCCACACCACTGTTGGGAGACCCTGGGACAGATACGACCCATGAGAGGGCCATGACCAGGTGAGAACCACGTGTATGATACGAGAGAAAGGCAGATACACCCCCAGGGAAGTGACTAGTGATTAGGGCACATGAGTTGGCGCCCAAAAGAGTCAACCCACGTGACAGAAGCACTTCGCAGAGAAGAGGGCTCACACGATGGAAAAACCCTAAGTTGGGTGGCGGCGTTGTGGGGCCCTCTGCACAGAATAACGGTCAAGACAAAGGGGCACGTGGCAATACCCACGTGCTCATTAAAGGTTTCAGGGAAAGTTTGCCAAGGTACGCGTTGAGTAAGTTAAGATTCATATATTCCAAGGGACATTTTTATACGCTTTCAATGCGCTTAAATGTGCTCTAAGGATGAGAGATGTATAAGAAGGGACCTTGGGAGCATTTGAAAAGGAGAGGGTTTTAACCTAATTCTGGCAGTTTACACATAGCACGAACCCTAGTTGTTCTCGCTGCGCACCCACTGTGAGCACAGGGCAATTAAGGCAACACAGTTCTAGTCACTCAGTTATTTCTGACCACCTTCAGAAGGTGCGTCACCTTTGATGTTTCTCGCTAGCTGACTTGATCGTCGGAGTGCAAACGGCCACGAGGGCGTCCCTTTGTTCACTTCTTTTCAGGTATTGCAGACGGATCCTAACGAAGGTGCCCTAGCTCGCAAGGACAAACCGCGCGCAAAGACGATCCCGGTCAACCGGCCGGAACATTTGGCGCCCACCGTGGGGCCGATATAAAACCAGTCCCACTACACAAGTTTTCTCAGTTCCAAGTTGCAGTTTTCAACCCAATTCCTTCAAGACTTTACCAAAAGCCATTGTTCGTTGAAAAATTGGTGCAGTTTTCGCCAATTGCTTTTGTTCGAATCTCTATGCGATCATGTTCGTTCGAGTTCCAGTTCCCAAAACTCAGATAAGTTAAGAAAATTTCCAAGAAGCCATGACCATAAGACCTGCGCGCGCTAGGAGTGAAGAGATGACCATGCAACAACTCATGGGCATGATGCAAGGGTTGCAGGAAGCAATGACAGTGTCGAAAGCGGAGCAGGAGCGCATGCAGGCGGATCTCGCAGCTTCTCATGCGAGAAACGATGAGCTCCACCGTGCCAACGAGGAATTGCATCGGGGATGGCACGGTGGAGAAGAGCCTGAAGCTGCATCCCCACCTAGGGAATTCACAACACCGTTCTCACAGGCGATCCTGGAGACAGCAATCCCCAACACGTTCACAGGGCCCAAGGTAACCTTCATAGGGATGGAGGATCCTGAGGCACACCTCACGGCGTTCCACACACAGATGTTGTTGGTTGGCGGTTCTGACGCCGTAAGGTGCAAGCTTTTCATGAGCACCCTGATTGGGATGGCTATGGATTGGTTCATCAGCCTCCCAGAGGGCCACATCACGTCCTTCGCCCAACTCTCACGACTATTCAGATAGCAGTATTTAGGCAACAGGGCCCCAGCCCCCGTCTCGTACGACCTTTTCGACGTAAAACAATTTCAAGGTGAGACCCTGAAGGAATACATAAGCCGCTTTGGGGCACAGGTGGTGAAGGTGGGTACCACAAATGAACCCAGAATTGTGTACGCGTTCAGGAAGGGGGTACGTCCCGGGTCTTTCAGTAAATCGCTTAACTGTAGCCGCCCCAAAACTTTTGCTGAAGTAAGGCGACGAGCGGTAGAGCACATTGCCTCAGAGGGCGAGGCATACGAGAAGTGCACGACCGCTGCACCCGCACGACCAAGGTCGCAGATACGCACGCAACCTGCTAGGGTTCACGAAGCCGCCACAGAAAGAAAACACCCAAACAAGAAGGGCACCTATGAGACAAGAAGGACCCAGCCTAGGGGTCGAGCAGAAGGGAAAAGAGAGGGAAATAGGCCACTAAGGCACAACTTTGTGGTGGAACTCAAAGACCTCATCGTTGTGCCCAACATAGCTGACAGGTTGAGGCCCCCGGTAAAATCTGACAAGGTGCTGGGACCTCACAAGGAATCATGGTGCGAATTCCACGAAGCATTCGGGCACCATATTAACAACTGTTTGGCGCTGGGTTACCAGTTGGATGAACTCGTAAAGAATGGCTTCTTGAAGGACTACTTGGTGGAGAAGCAGACAGGACAATCGTCAGGTTCGCAACGGGCGAGCGGTGAGGGACAACAACACGAGGTACCCATTCACGGCGAGATTCACACCATAGCTGGTGGGTTCTCGGGCGGTAGGTGTACTGCATCACAACGCAAGAAGTATGCAAGGTCCGTGATGTCAGTAGAAGCTTTTGAGGATCACTCGCCCGACGTGGACATCACGTTCACCAAAGAAGACCTCAGGAATGTTGTGCCCCACGACAACGATCCCATTGTGATCTCGTTTGTTACGGCGGGAAGGATGGTTCACCGAGCGTTGGTCGACCAAGGGAGCTCGGCAGATGTGATGTTTTGGCCGACTTTCGAAAAGTTACAGTTGTCTCCGGACCAGCTGAGGCCGTATGAGGGCTGCTTATACGGTTTTGCTAGTGATCAAGTGGAGGTCAGGGGGTACATTGAGTTGAGAACGACATTCACAGATGGGGCGGCTTCGCGTACAGAGAAGATCAGGTACCTTGTCGTGAACGTTCCTTCGGCATACAATATCCTGTTAGGAAGGCCAACACTCAATAGGATAGGAGTTGTGTCCTCCACTAGGCACATGAAGGTCAAGCTACCTTCGATGGAGGGGGTGGTCATCACCATCCGCTCTGATCAAAAGGAGACAAAGAAGTGCTACGAAAACAGCCTCAAGAATAGGCGATCAGTGTGCCATGTAACCACAACGCCACCCCCTGGCGCGGGGGTCGGACAGGAAAATCGGCAAGTTGTGGACGCAACACTTGAAGTGGCCGCCGAAGGGGATGTGGTGATGGTGGATGTTGAGAACGCCGCTCGGATGGAGGAGGAAGAGGACTGCCCGGAAGTCCCCAGGGAGTCGGGAATCACGAGGGCGGTCATTGCCAGTGAAAGGAGGCCTCAGGCGGTTAAGGATTGGTTCGAGAAGGAGATCGGCGGAAAGACGTTTAAACTGGGGAAGACCCTAGATAGCGAGACGCAAGATCAGATCGCCTAGGTGATAGGTAGACATCTGGATGCGTTTGCGTGGTCTGCCTCAGATATGCCGGGAATTCACCCCGATTTCTTGTCCCATCGTTTGGCAATCGACCCCCAAGTCAAGCCAGTCCGACAAAGAAGAAGGAAGTTTAATGAAGAGAGGAGATAGGCGATCAGAGAGGAAACACAGAAACTCCTCGCCGCAGGCCACATTAAGGAGATACAGTATCCAGAATGGCTCGCCAATGTTGTATTGGTGAAGAAGAGCAATGGGAAATGGCGAATGTGCGTCGATTTCACAGATCTGAACAAAGCCTGCCCAAAGGATTCCTATCCTTTGCCAAGTATAGATGCCCTGGTGGACAGTGCAGCAGGGTGCAAGTTGTTAAGTTTCCTGGACGCCTTCTCGGGGTACAACCAAATTAAGATGCATCCCATGGATGAGGAAAAGACTGCCTTCATGACGGAGAGGTCGTGCTATTGCTATAGGGTGATGCCCTTTGGGCTGAAAAATGCGGGAGCCACGTATCAGAGGCTGATGGATAAGGTGTTTGCGCCTATGCTTGGGAAGAACGTGCAAGCTTATGTTGATGATATGGTCGTGACATCCCTGGAGAAGAATCAGCATGTTGCTGACTTAGAAGAGCTATTCGTTACGATAGCCAAGTACAAGCTGAAGCTAAACCCCGAAAAGTGCATTTTCGGCGTGGAGGCGGGAAAGTTTTTAGGGTTTCTCTTGACTGAAAGAGGAATCGAAGCAAATCCTGATAAGTGTGCTGCCATTTTGGCGATGAGGAGCCCTGCTACTGTTAAGGAGGTGCAGCAGCTTACGGGTCGGATGGCCGCACTGTCGCGATTCGTGTCTGCTAGTGGAGAAAGGGGCCACCCGTACTTCCAGTGCTTGAAGAGGAATAATAGGTTTGTCTGGACGAGGGAGTGTGAAGAGGCTTTCGTGAAACTCAAGGAGTACTTGGCGAGCCTGCCGGTTCTGTGCAAACCTCAAGTGGGAACGCCCCTCAGGTTATACTTTGCCGTAACCGAAAGGGCGCTGAGTGCGGTGCTCGCCCAGGATCAAGATCAAGTCCAGAAACCTATCTATTTTGTTAGCAAGGTGTTGCAAGGCCCAGAAGTTAGGTATCAGGCCTTGGAGAAAGCAGCGCTGGCGGTTGTGTTTTCGGCGAGAAGGCTACGTCATTACTTCCAGAGCTTTGCAGTATTGGTGATGACAGACTTACCCATCCAGAAGGTTCTAAAGAAACCGGACGTAGCTAGGAGGATGGTAAAATGGGCGATGGAGTTGTCAGAATTCGACATCAGGTATGAGCCCCGAGGACCGATCAAGGGGCAAATCTTCGTTGACTTTGTGGTTGAGCTATCTTCTGAAATAGCGCAGAGCGCTAGGAGTGATGATTGTTGGGTACTCTCGGTGGATGGGTCGTCCAACCAGTTGGGTAGCGGGGCTGGAGTTATTTTGGAAGGGCCCAACGGTGTGTTAATAGAACAATCTCTGAGGTTTGCCTTCAAAGCCAACAATAATCAAGCGGAGTATGAGGCGTTGATCGCCGGTATTTTGTTGGCAAAGGAGATGAGGGCAAAGGTGTTGATGGCCAAGAGTGACTCCTTGCTGATCACTGGGCAGGTGACCGGCGAGCTCCAGGCCAAGGATCCGTAAATGGCAGCTTACCTAGAGTATGTGCAGGAGCTAAGGAGGTCTTTTGTTTTGTTCGAGGTGGTGCACGTGCCAAGGGAGCAGAATGCCCGAGCTGACTAGCTAGCCAAGCTCGCTAGTTCAGGCAAGGGGGGCAGGCTGAGGACCGTTATACAGGAAACTCTAAAGACACCTCGAGCATTCGTGGCAAACCACCAGGTTCTTCAAGTTTGCAAGTCGATGGAAGGGATGGCGAGGAGTCACAGATCTTTAACTTAAGGGACTTTGAGGACGCCGAGAGTTAGAGTGCATCCAGTAGGAGAGACGAAGATGACGCAAGTTTGCGATATCCATGAACCAGATACATGGATAACGCCATACCAGCGCTACATAGCAGATAGCGTTCTCCTAATAGATCCGATGGAGGCCAGAAAGGTAAAGAAGAACTCCAGCAAGTTCACCCTAATCGATGGCGAGTTGTACAGGTTTGGGTTTACACACCCCCAGTTAGTATGTGTATATGGAGAAAAGTGCATGAGAATCATGGCTGAGCTCCATGAGGGGATTTGTGGGAGTCACATCGGAGGACGAGCCCTGGCAACAAGAACTCTCCGTGAAGGTTATTATTGGCCAACCATGAGGGAAGATTGCAAAAGATACGCCCAGCGTTGCAAGCAATGCCAGCAACATGTCGATTGGCACAAGGCCCCCCCAGAAAAGCTAAAGTCAATCTACAGCCCCTGGTCGTTCCATACGTGGGGAATCGATATTCTGGGACCTTTTCCGTTGGCGATCAGGCAAATGAAGTATTTGGTCGTGGCAATCGAGTACTTCACGAAGTGGATCGAAGCAGAACCAGTAGCCCAGATCACTGCACACAAGATTCAGAGTTTCGTGTGGAAGAACATCGTGTGTCGTTTTGGTGTGCCCAAGCGCTTGGTATCAGATAACGGGACTTAGTTTGCAAGTCACCTGTTGAAGAAGTTGTGCGAGGATATTGGGACACAACAGGTGTTTGCTTTTGTGGAGCACCCGCAAACAAATGGGCAAGTGGAGTCAGCTAATCGGGTGTTGTTGAGAGGCTTGAAGAGGAGGTTGGAGAAGGCAAAGGGGTCTTGGGCGGAAGAGGTTCCCCGTATAGTATGGGCATATCATACCACTGAGCAGTCGGGAACCCATGAAACCCCGTTTAGCTTGGTGTATGGGTGCGATGCGATGATCCCAGTTGAAATCCAGGAAAGCTCGCCGAGATTCCAAAACTTCGTGACGGAAGACTCGAACGCAGAAAGGAGAATGAACCCGGATTTGCTGGATGAGGTCAGGGAAGAAGCGAGGGTGAAGGCTGAAGCAGTAAAGAGAAGAGTTGAACGCAAGTACAACTCCAGAATGAAACCAAGACAATTCAGAGATGGCGACCTGGTGATGAGGAAGGCCCACCAGTACGAGATGCAGAACAAATTGCCGCCCAAGTGGACAGGACCGTTTAGAATAATCGAAGCACTCGGGAACGGCGCCTACCGCTTGGAAACACTGGAAGGAGGGGCGATTCCTCGCACTTGGAACGCCACCCATCTCAAGTTTTATTACAGTTAAAGCATTGTAAGTAGCATTAAAACAATTTTTCAAGGGGGCACTCTTTTTCCCTAAAGAGGGTTTTTTAACGAGGTCACCCAATAAAGAAGGTTTTGAAGTTTATCAAAGTTTCCAAGCTCATTAAGTCTGCATACTATTCGTTTTTTTTAAGTTTTCGGAAAGAAATTTCATCGGCTTTGTGTAATTTAAAGCAATGGTGAATTCAGATCGTATGCATCCAGTACAAAGTCTTAAAGTATAAAGTTTTAAACCCTCATCGCCACCTGGCAACCAGAGGTGAGAGTTAAGTTTTAAGTCCTCATCGTCGTCTGGCGATCGGAGGCACCAGCTTAAAGTTTTTAAGTCCTTATCGCCATCTGGCGATTGGAGGCACGAGTATAAAGTTTTCAGTTCTCACCGCCGTCCGGCGAGAAACGATTTAAAAAGACCTCCTCGCCTCGAGCGAGCGTAGGCAAGAAGAGAGAAAGTCCTTCTCACCCTCGAGTGAGTTCAGGCAAGAACATTGCAAAGCCCTCAGTGCATCCGGGGGAACAGGAGATGTAACCCCTGGGCAAAGTAGAAGCACCAGAGAAAGTCCACCTCGCCTTGAGCGAGTCCAGGCAAGAGCAGATTGCAAAGTCCTCAGTGCAACCGGGGGAAGAGGAGATGTGACCCCTGGGCAAAGTAGAGGCACCAGAGAAAGTCCTCCTCGCCTTGAGCGAGTTCAGGCAAGAACAGCTTAGAAGTCCTCAGCGCATCCAGGGGAGGAGGAGATGTAACCCCTGGGCAAGTTGAGGCACCAGAAAAAGTCCTTCCCACCCTCAAGTGAGTTCAGGCAAGATGAAATTCAAAAGTCAGGGGTGGGTGGCTGGGGAAGGTTCGCAGAGGACACCTCACCACCTAAACCACTGTTCCAAAACTCAGGCAAGATATAGATAGATCCGAAAGCCAGCTCTTCTTCAAGTCCAGCAAAAGTGTTTCAGTTAAAAAGGAAATGGCGTCGCCAGAAGCCTATGGCTCTGTACTCGAAAGAAGAGATGCACAGCGAGAATTAAGTGAGCAGGGTTTTTAGGCGGTGACACAGAAATGTGCATAATACTTAGCAGTTCAGGCAAACGATATCTCAGATAATAAAGCCTGCTGCCCAGTAAGTGATCTTGCATTAAATACTATTGCTACGAACTAATGGTTTGTTCAGTTAAGTTGATTTTCGCAAAATTAAGCACCGGCTGATGCTAAGTTGATTTCTTTAAGACAACAAAACCAGATGACGACGCAACAGATAAGGGCGGAGCCATGTGCATATTTATATGTATCAAAACAATTTGGACGAAGAGAAAGTCATTATAAATAAATTCATTACACATAAACAAAGGTCGAATATGTAAGTTTTCATAATGTTTTAAACAGAGTGGTGAGTGGAAATGTTAATCTGAAGGTACAATTTTGCCATCTACCACCTCGTGGCAAACCGAGAACTGAGAGAGGTCCAAGTCGGGGTAAGCGCAAGCGAACTGCTCCAAGGCCGCGTCAAACCCTGAGGTCAGAATGTTCGCGGCGCTAAGGTCGACTTCTTCGATTTGCTTCCTTAGCTTTTCGTTCTCCTCAAGCGCCCCGGCAAGCTTTGCTGCAGACTCGCTCAACTCCTTGTCCTTCTCGCTCAGTTCCTTAGCTTTTTGGTCCCTTTCGGCTTCAACTTTGCCCAGAAGGTCCTCCCTCTCGATTGACTTGGCCTCGAACTTATCCACGTAGGCCTTGTTAGCTTTGAGGGCCCCCTCCAGGTCAGCTATCTTTTCCCGCTGAGGCACGAGCCTGCTCTCGAGTTCGACGGCCTCTAAGAGTTTGGCATTGAGCTTTTTGCGTAGCTCAGTGCTACTTTTACGTTCGCTCCGCAGCTCATCCCTCAAGGCATTCTCTAGCCGTGAAAACTCCAGTCCCTGCATCGTAATATCACACTTAAGTTTTTGGACTTGGGCCCTCGCAGGACTAACTTCGAACTCGTATTGGCTCAAGGAGTCCCTTAGAGCCTCGCCCATCATCTTGTGAAGACGTTTCTCCACGCACTCAGTAGTTACGGTGCTAAGATGAGCGGCGTGGGCCTTCAAGACTTCCTCAACAGGGGTTGGAAGAGCTGGGATTGGAAGAGGTGTTGAGGGCTGGTTCTCACCACCACCCTCATAAGTTTGGACGGCGAGGGGAGCATCAGGGCGTGGTGGTGAGACGGTTGACTCCACTGCAGGTTGGAGGGATGATTGAGCACCCACAACTTGCTCTTGAGCGCCCCCAACAGCTGAGGTGTTCGATGGGAGAGCATCCCCTGCGCTCTCAAAGGGGGTGGAGGCGCTGGGGGGATTATCTACATAGTTTGGGCCTGCGCTTTCGATTGCTGGTGGCTCAGTTGTGGTCGTTCTATTCCTTTTGCAAACAAGCCCATCCTCAGTGCTCTCGTCCTCTTCTTCGTCCGATACCACTATAGGATTCTTCCTTTTGGCCATTTTTTGTGGTAGCTTTTTCATCTCAGGGGCAGGAAGAGTGGCAGGGAAAGGTGAGCCCACTGGAGGGGACTCGCCCAGGGCGGCAGCAGCTTCTGCAACTGAATTCGGGACGGTTTGAGAGCCCGCTGCGAGTTTGTGACGTTTAACTATAGAGCGTAGCCTAGCCATGTGCTCCTTCCCCAACATCATATCTACACATATAGATCAATGTTTGCCAATCAATCCAGTCCAAGCAATTAATAATGCATAGGAAAGCAAGTAATGGGAGTGCTAGTGCATGAATCAAACAGCCAAGAACGAGGGCAGATCAGTGTAATGCAAACAAATTTGATAAAGAGTAAAGTGTCAGCTCAACACAAGAAGAGAAATTCGGAGAAGAAGGGAGAGCAGACCTATGTAAAAGTCTAGTTGACTTTCATCGAATTCAAACTTGATGATCGAAAAGGTGGCCAAAGTGATGTTGGAGGAGGCAACTTCTTTCCAGAAATTGCACAAGTCTTTGTCAAGCTCCCCCATACTCTCTGGACTCCTAGCCTTCCGAAAGTTGTCCTTGGACTCCTTCTTCCCCTTGTTAACCCAGTATAAGGGGAATCCATCAAGAAGGGTGGGATCCCGATCGTTGCAGCACACGCGGACAAACTTGCCCTTCCAGTCTTTGTAAGATTGCTGGAAGATTGAGAGGATGGATCTCCCAGCGATCCCATTAAGGCTCACCCACAGACGATCCCCTAGTTTCTTGGCCTCGAACAGAAACAGGAATACATCTACAGAGGTTGGGTGGCCTAGGTGTGCGCAGATAATTTGGTATGCCCTGACGAACGCCCAGCTGTTGGGGTGCAGCTGGGCGAGGGCAATATCAAGCTCGGTCAGCAGCTCCCTCTCAAAGCGAGTAAAGGGGAATCTGAGCTTGACCTTTTTTAATACAGTTGTGTAGACGAAGCAAAATGGGTGGTCGTTGTTCCCTTCATTGTCAGTACAGATAGGTTCTCCAGGA